>NC_071466.1:93896103-94196103 GCF_028500815.1 Rissa tridactyla
GAGATTGCGGGTGGCAAACAAAGCCCCACTGGTGCCCCTACCCGTGACGCGGGAGAGGACTCCCAGAGAGGCAAGAGTACGACGGGGACATCACCGGGCGTTAAGGGCAGGTAAATTCTTTTGTGGAACGTTTTATCATACTATGGAGCAAAAGATGGAAAGGGGGCTGACACTCCCCCCTCCATCTTATGTGCCCTCCGAGGTCAGTGCCTTTCCTCCTGCCCTCAGGCCCCAGCTCCCCTCCTGCTTCCCCCGGCCCCAGCTCCAGCATGGGATGGGGCACCCTGCCCTCCCTGGCACGGCTGTCCTCCTCTGCCCAGCCACCCTCGCTGGCACCCCACACTTCCTTGGGCAATTTTGTTCTTATCACCTGTCGTTACTATTATTAGGGAAAATAACTTACACGCCTGCAAGCAGAATGGGGAAGGTTTTCCGCGTAATTTAATTTGTTATTTTTGTTTCAAAGACCTGTCCCTACAAGAGACAATCGCAGTGCGCATACTGATGATGCGCTGAACCTTAGCGTCTTGGAAAATTAAGGTTCCCCTTTCAGTACTTCCTGCATCCACTGTAATGGGAAATTCTGGAGGATTCAATGAGTGTGCTGAATCTTTCAGATGGATTTTACAGGGCTCACATTGAGTTGTACGGAGATACAGTTGGGGCCCTGTAATCTTCCTATCACACCCAGCTGGAAGTTGCCTGATACATCAATCTAATGCAGTTGGAGCCTGCTGCTTACAGCCCTTCCCTACATCCATCTATCAGTTGTATGTCCAGATCAATGAGAAAGCGATTACTCTGCGGGGAAAAAAAAAAGTGATAAAATAATTGTAATAGGCATCTGATGACTAAAACATGCTGATCTACTCTAATGGAACTGCCAGCTTTACAACAGAACTTCAGTACATAACAAAACGCTGTGGATGGCACATAATATCTTGCTAAGTATCCTGGATACAGCTGTTACATGAAAAAGAGAAACCATACAACACTGTCCAATTTCTAAAGAAATATCCAGAGGAAAGGAAACATAAGGAACATGAAAACCTTGCTTTTGCAATAAAAAAGTGAAGTCTTACTGAAAGAGTCTACCATTAACTACTGTTTAAATTAATGTCTTTAATATCCAAAATATTATTAAAATAGTTTAATAGTAGATTGAAGCTTAATATCTAATGTAACATGAAAGCACCATTAAAAATAATCAATCCAAAGAAGAACAAAATATCTCGGATAATCCACACATCTGAGCAAAGAGCTGCATGAGTCACAGGGGAGAATGACAAAGGCACAAAAGATCGGGACAGAAACCGAGCCGAAACTGGGAGCAGCTTCAGAACCAGAGGACAGAGGAAGAATTACAAGGAAAGCCAAGTCACAGGATATGCATGCAGGAACAGTTTGCTTTTCTGTCTACAAGCTTAGAGCAAGCACGCAGTAAAAAATGATTTACGGACATGATAACTAACAGGTTAATCGCAACATGTAACAGGTTATTCACCCAAGCACACAGCAACAGGTTAATCTCATAAAGCATTGTAGAATTAGCCAAATAAGGAATTAAAGTTATATTTATCCATACTCATCCTAGGGTTTCTATGGAGTCAGTCTGTTTTGTGCTTCCCGGGTATTAAACTGTTTGTTAATTTGCATGTTTCCTTCATGTTGCCCTGCAGAGCTTATATAAATATTGCATTCATTAACTCACATGTAGTCTTTTCCTGTCATTATTTATCCATTAAAACAATATCAGCCAATTTATTAATTACTTCAATGCCTTCTGTAGTAAAAAAGAACTCAAAATATGGACCTGTCAGATGCTAGTATTCAGTCAGGTATTTTTGATATAGGAAGAGAAAAAGCAGCACAAATCTTTCTGACTAACTTCTGTAAATTCATGTTAGTTGTATACGTTCTATCCGCTACCTGTGAATTAATTGTTTTAAATACTGTTGCTTCTTTAAGTCACTCTCTCTGAATCCTTTGATGATCCCATTTTCTCAATACGTGCAGGGTTCTAGAGGGGCGTAATTTTTTTCCCTACTTTCAAAGTAGCTCTTTTAAGCACCAGACCAATTTCTATTTTACTTTTTAGTGCAACCTCTTTCCTTCACACTGTTTAAAAGGATAAACAAGGTTACAGAATGACTTAATCATCACACCTAATAGTCCATCTGCCCCTTGCCTTTATGTAGGAAAGTTCATTAACTGCTCTCAATATTGAGTCAGATGCATCAATGCAAGGCTTTGCCTTCTGTGTACATATGGGCTACCGGTGATAACATCTGGGTTTATTGACCTTAGAAGCAAAGTCCACACCAAGATGAAACAGCAACCATACACACACCTGCTCCTGCTGTGTGGTTGTAGCGCAGCACGGTCCCGCCATCACAGACCGTGCCCCCCTCCCCTTTTTCTGCTAGCAGTGTGACCGCACAGGTACCACTGATGCTACCGGCTTCACATGCTGCTACATCTTTCATAACAAACGGTCTCTTAACTACCCTTGTGCCCTTCCTGTCTGCGATTCAGGTGAACAACTCCAAAAAGGAATTCCAGCCAAGAGCTCTAAACTTGTGCTATAAATCTGGGTCCTTGAGAAGACGGGGACCTTGGTGGCATCTGGCAAATTAAAGCCAACTTGAGCACAGCAAGTGACATGTACCCTTTTGACAGAGCTACCCGTAACTGCTTAGACAATAAGGCTCTGATTCTGTGTTGCTGGAGGACGCAGAAGTGTTCATTAAAGAGCGGAGAGGTGTTCACAGTGCAGCAGAGCCTCTGGCGTCTTCTAAATAGGACTAATCAAACAGTTGGGTTTCAGATAAAAGAACATCTAAACAAGTCGTGGTTGGATGTTTGTGTTCTTGGCTACTAATACATAAAAGGTTTATTTCTAAGCAGCTTTGGCACACAGAAATCAAAAATTAATTATTTAAAATGATGCTCACGTGGCAACAATGTAAAAATTGGGGGAAAAAAAATCTCTTGGTTAATATTTAAGCATCCAGATACAGTTGGAAAAAGGCAGCAAATTATGAATAAGCAAATCATCAAAAATTAATGAAAGCACGTATTAGGTATGTCAAATGCTTATCTCTGGCATGCTTAGGCTAAAGGAGGGAGAATACAGTTTGAACACAATTAAACAACAATACTTCATCACATGAGGCCTCCTCTAATCGCATATAAAAGCAAAGTGAGCCTTTTTAATATTTATCCATTCTTTTACAAAAACTGTTCTGGCACCTGCTGATTAGTAATATCTGCAGGATCTACATAATTCATGACTTGATAAATATTTTACTTTTTTTCTAATTACATTAACGATTAGTACACAATTAAAGTGAAACTGTATAGTCTGCTATGCATTTTGGTGCTATCATAACCACAACTTAGAAAAAGTCCTACTGGCAGGCCCTGTGGTCTGCAGGTCCTCCGAAGGCAGGCCTAGGACGCGCGGCAGTGACACAGGCTCAGACACAGCATCCTCGGCCACACGCTCACTGACAGTGAGTGACTACATGGTTGATTGGGGGTGGGTGGGGGGTGTGTTTTTAAATAATAAATGGGATTGACTTAGTTGTATCATATATCGAAGGCTAATTCCGTAACTGCTCCCAATGAGCTTATATCCTTCAGCCACAAGCTGTCTATTGGTGCCAAAACTGCTAAAACTCCTCAGCGTCACGGGTATCTTAAAATATTTACTCTGACCATGGCCACAGGACACTGCACCAACCAAGCGATCTCCTGCTTAAGCCATAAGTCGTCTTCTATGCAAGCAACTACAATCATTCAGGGGGAATGGATACCTGACCTCGCTGCCAGCAAAGGACAACGCCATCTCGCAAAGACAGAAAAGATATGGAGAAAATCAAGCTTTTACAATTCCAGTTCTTATCAGATCCTGCTCTCACTCACCAGACTCTATGGTTTTCCTAAATACAGGTTTCACGTCTAATTACTTGCAGAAGATAAGCTACACACACGTATATATAAAGTGCATGTAAGTATGGCATACATATATATAAAGTAAAAAAGAAGCATGACGCTACCTCAGCTCCTCAAATAATAAACCCCTTGTGCCCCTCCCTAGTATGTATAAATATTAATGGTCCAAAATCTGTAACACATATCAGTTTTTAGGTCACTGGACAACAGCCCACATAGAGCAGAAGGGATTGAAAATTAATAGCACGGCTGGAGAGAAAAAAATACAAATAGAGCCAAGAAACGATAATGCTATCAAAACATGTAATAGCCTATTAAAGAACATTTCTTACAAGATTTTATTTATTTATTCATTTTGACTGAACATCTCAATTTCCTTAAATATACAATATACAAAAATAAAATTAATGTTTCTCATTTGAAAAAAACCCTCTTTCTAGTAACTTCCTATTGTGTTTTTTTGAAGGTGGCAATCACTTACATGCCAAATAAATCTGATACCAGCTTGTATAGAAATCATTACCATTTATTCCCTGTTGCAGAGGAGGGGCATTTGTATTAATTAAAACCAAGAACTACCAGCCTTACCTACTTGAACGTAGATGTTACATGCAATAGTTGTGATTTGTTGTTTTAGGGTTGGATTTTTTTCCTCTTCTCTCAAGCAGCTATTGAAAAATTATGCCTGGAAAACAACCAGCTGTTACTAGATTCAATGTTTGTTTTTATTCTGTTTTTTTTTTGGGGGGGGTACTCATCATGCCTGTAATAACTTTTAACCTACAGTTAAATACCTGTCTCTCTGCTCATGAGCTTCTAATTGGTTCTTTGAAAACAGAGGTGCTAAATGAGATGCCTTTTAAATGCTTAATTTGCAATTATCTACTGAAATGTTTTCCCCATGAAGGCACGGCTCATGTGTGAACATGCAGCCCCATTTCACGGGGAAGCCGTTCTCACAGCCACACCGTCCACTCTCCCTCTCTTTGCCTCTCATTTTTCCCCCCGTTTTCTCGCAACACTGAGATTTTGAGAGGCACAAAATAATGCAGGGGATGATCCTTCTGGACTTTAGAAACTACATGGAAACTTCTCTGGGAATGCCATTTGGCCTGACACTGCCCTACAGACTGAAGACTCATCCCATCTGGAGGAGTTTGCTGTCAGGGGAGGGAGGAAGGGAGGGAGCTCCCAAAGGTGGTCCCAAGTTGCACCTCTTGGTCCTGACCATGTTCCCCAGGGAAGTGCCTAAAGCCAGGGAGGATCCGTCTCTCCCTCAAATGTTTTCTTCAGCACACCTCTGCCTTTTCCATGCTGCAATAGCAGTACTCCCCCTCCTCCCTCCCTTGCAGAGGGTGATCTGAGCCCCGTTGGAGGAGGATTATTCTTGCCCCCAGCCCCTTTTGGCCAGATGCGATGCTCCTGTAACACTTGGCTGTCGGTCTGAGAGGAAGCTGTGACCAGAGAGAACTGCAAAAGCCCCTGAGACAAGGTGTTAGCACGTGTCCTCCCTCGTAGGCACAAGCATAGCTCAGACACCAAAATACCGATCAGCTAAAATGAGGTATGTCAGCCCCCTGGCCCCCTGCCTGGCATCCAGCCACCGCAGTGGGTGTGGGAGCCGAACACACCAGGTAAACATGGGGCTGCAGTCCTGCCACAGCCACCTGCATCCCCAGAGAGAGGAGATGGGGGAGGAGGGCAGAAATCAGGCAGTTGCTGCTTGCAGGCTTCATATTAAACTAAAAATCAACCTCTCATTGCTAGCACTTTTAGAGCAGTGTTTGTGATCTCTGTAGGGTGCCATTTTCATCTCTTCTTTGATGTGAGAAGGGTGGAAGTGATGGTGCATTAGAAACAGGAATGAAAGGGGCAGGTTGGGAATCGTTAAGTAAGCTCCCTGTCTCTTAAAAAGGAAATGTTCTTGAATTTATTCAGCCGCTCGTCTCATCTGGACATATTAAAGCAAAGTATCTAGGAAGAGAAAGAAGCCTTGTGCGCTGCAGTCTCGTTTCACTTTCAGATATACACCTAGTATTTCAGTAGCCTTCAGGTTTGACCGACTGAAGTAAGAGCTATAGTTTAATTAACCATTACAGCTTTTATAGGGTGTAATTGGCCTCACATCTAGTTCACTGAAACCACAGTAGAATCGTTCTGACAGTCCAGCCACGAGAAAAGTTCACACAGAGCATTAGCAGTTCAGCTCCCCGCACATTAAGTCGGTGAATGTTTTCTGAAGAGAAGAGATGAAATAATGCCAGCCATCTACTCCCTGTCAGAAGTGTACCCAGAAAAAAATCTCTAAAGAGAGATGACCAGGAGCAAATAGACAGTCTCCAACCTCATTACTCCCTATTCAGCTCAACATATGTCAAGTGTTTGCACTAGGCAAACTGACATTTTAGCTTACCGTTGGTCTACCCTGGAAACCTGATATTTATAATGTAATCATTCTATATCTGGCCCCTAGAGCAGCTGCAGTTAAAAGCAGATGAGTTATTAAAGAGAAAGTCTCCATTTGGTGGCTATTTTGTAGGTGGAAGTCTTTTGAGACACTCCTGTTACCTGAAATGCTCACAGAATAGTTTTACTCTGCTGGGACTTTGAGGTAATCTGAAATAAGATACTTGTCCCTCTGCCTTACAATTGCTTGAAATTTGTAGTCTTTACCAAGGTGTAGGCTTTTGTATGGCTCGCAACATTCCCAGATGCAAACTTCCCGGATGCATGTTCTGCCTGTGGCTGGCAAAGTAACCCCTGGGTGAGGCCACCTCTCCACCACTCTCACCTTCTTCCTCTTCATTATATTTTTAGCTTTTCTTCACCCACCCTTACCAGTCCCTGTCTTCTTTGGGCCTTTTCCACCTTTTACCTCACTTGTCATCAGGAGAAATTTCCAGTTCTCACCTCCAACAAGAACCAATTTTCAGGAATGACCTCCAACTGGCTTTTGCAGTCAGTGGACCTGTCTTTGAGTTAATCCACTTTTTCCTTAGCGCTGACAGGCAGAGCTCAAGGAAACTCATTCTCTTGAGGTACATGGACATGGTCTTTCCGAGGCAAATACAAATCCCTGCTGCCTGCTCTCCAGGCACGTGCAAACTTGCTCTGCCAATGCCCTGAGCCAAATGAAACTTGTACTGCCCTGGTGAGTAGCTGAGCTATTAAACTACAAAGCCAGTTAAAAAAAAAAAAAAAAAAAAAAAAAAGGGCAAAAAAACCACCAAAAAAAAAAAAAGCTGTTAAAGCCAAGCTACTAAACCTAGTAAGATCTATTAGTTTATCACAGGGTTAGCATGCCCAGTTTTTAGTGCATCTGGAGCATGGTCAGAGTAAACAAATCTGCACTCAGAGCACTGACAGAGGGAGGAGCTGGTATCTGCCTGCAAAAGACAATATAGGAAGAGACCGATGTGACTGGTGATAACCATGCTGAAACTCAACAGGGGCTTCAACAGGCTATAGGGAACTGAGAGGCTTGCTGTCATATTAACAGGTCTGTTTTCTGGTTCCTCCCCTAATAATACATCTTCAGCAGTAGAGGCTTATATCGAAAGAAATCTCTGACCTTTAATGAATGCTGCTGCATAACAATGCTCCTATCCTTTCTCCAAAAAAAAACAAAAAAAAAAAAAAAACCAAAAAAAATCCAAAAAACCCCTTTGATTAGTCTTCCCCGAAGTGAAGAACCTGTCAGCTTCAATATCACACAATACCTGCACTAATAAGATTTAAATCACTTCTAGGAACTTGATGAGCTGCTTCTGTATTAATGTGGCCCAATTCTGCGCTGAGTTTCACAGCTGAAACCTTGCTCATATGACACCTTCATTACCAAGAACATAATTTGGGCAAGTATTTTTAAAACAGAAGTACTTTCCATACACTTTGAGAGATGCACAAAGGGCTCTGCTAACACTTTCAATCATCTTGAATGCTTAAATAATTTTTGAGCACGCTTTGACCGTCATATCAAAGCACGCCACATTACATACTGCATTATGACACAGCGAATATAAGAGAGACATGACAATTATTTGGACAATTGAGAGCGTGAATGAAAAACGATTGCTGAATTGGATGCTGTACAGCTTATAGCTTCTGATAAGAAAGCGTCTGTCTTGTAGGGTTTTATGAACCCAAGTGCCTCAGCACAAAAATTTCTGCCTAAAAAAAAAAATAAAAAATACACTCAAGTCAAAGCTCAGGGCACACATAGAGTTTTCAAATACTCAGGAGTTTTGCTGAATCAAGATTCAAGATGAACTCTGAGCAGAAGCAAGTACACTTTGGTCTCAAAACTCTGTTCAGGGCAGTAACCAGCATCAAAACAAATTCTGGGAGAAAGAAAGCAAACAATAGTGCTGTTAACTCTATTAGTCCTTAAGCTCTCAGAAATCACTGAAATAATTTGTGGATCTTTTTCTTAAAGGAAGTGCCCATTATCAGAAGCACTAGTCAACAAAGCTGTATATTATAGTAACAGTAATATGGGCTTTTAATTATTCATAAAATATTTTTAATTATTAATAAGGTATAACCATTAATGTATTTACCTCCTTGAAACATGCATGCTAGGATGATAAAATAAGCTTAAAGATTCATGAATTGAGCCTATGTCCAAAACAGACAATCCACCTTTCACTTTCCATTGGGATGTGGAGAAACAATGAACTTAGGTTGAGGTGCAGACAGACACAGGAAGAAGCCAGGAAAACAATAGGGCTGTTAATCCAAGACTGGTAACTTAAGCATAACTTTTCGAACAATAACATTTGTTTGTCTTTTTAGAAATTGTAACCTTCCTTAAGAAATAAGATAATTCAGATTTTCTGTCATCATAAACCCTTCCTTTCCCTTGTCTCCTCAAAAGAAAGTACAGCCATCGAAAGGAGTTTTTTCTAATCACTTCAATCAGTAACAGGTCATAGTTTCTTGATGAAAAATTATTTTCAAGTACCAGTTACAAAAGCACATCTCAAATACTAGGTCTTAAATTTTATTATAAGTGTTGGTATGCCACCACAGGACCAAGTTCAAGAGTAGCAGAGTAGTGTATTTATGTACAGCTGAAGAGGAGGTGTCTGGTGCTACTCACTGTGTAGCTGACACACAGTGAACGCAAGGGGAGGAGAAGGGGGTGGAAACCAGGGAAATAACACATTTGTAAGGGGAAGACAAACACTTGGGAAATGTACTCGTGGAGAGATCACAGAAAAATGTTGGCTGGGGATAAGGAGAAATCCCAGTCCTCAACCAACATATCAATCGACAAAGTCAACGAATGGATAAAGTCAAACCAAAAAAAAGCAAAATCAAAAATCAAAATCAAATAAATTAAAAAAAAAAATGGATAAATTCAAGAATTGAGAATGGAAACTTTTGTAGTGGCGGGTAGCATAGTGTGCCTGCTGACTGAGCTGAAAAGCTGAGGCAAGCTTTCATCTACGGATGGCGAATCTGTTTAGAAAGGGCGATTAACCGGTACAACCACACTGCCAAGAGTAGTAATGCATACTGCATTCATTGTCATCTTTCTGTGTGTCTTTCCGAGAGCTACACTTTAGCCAAACAGAAGTTATCAGGATCAACAAAGGAGTACCCATGTGAAGTGCAATGGTCTGTCGTTTACAGGAGGTCAGGCTGAACAATCTGATGGTCCTCCCTGGTCTTAAACTCTCTGACCCACACAGACAGAGGCTGACAGAGCTTAGGAAAAGAACACAGTGCTGCTGTGAGGCCCCCCCTTGCACTTACACTGCAGATCTGTGTGCTTCTTAACTAAGAAGGAAGAAGAAAAAAGTGCACTACAGATCACAAATCCAGCACCAGAGACTCTGCTGAAGACCTGAAGCAAAGATTCCATGACTTACTGAAATTCCTGAAGACTTCCTTTGAAGGGGAACCTGTTGAAGCATTTTTATTTAGCTAAGAAAATGAATAAACATTGCTGTGAACCTTCTCTCCATGTATAGAGGACATCACTGGGAACAGAGGGCGGATATTTGTCAACAGTACTTCAGTGACACAGAGAACCAGACCAGCAAATATTTAGTAACTGTTCTTGACTTCTCCATCATCATATCATCTTTCTTGCCTCCATAATTTAGGGAAAAGATAACGGTATTTTTCTTCACAAATTATATACATTTAGCCTGGTTCTGTCACAGTCAACCACCGCTCAGACAAACCTGATTTTATCGCCTTGAAGAATTTTACTTCCTTTTCACTAAGACAGAGCACGTTACACAATACCAATGAAACGCAATTATACAGACAGACCGACCTGGAATACATGGCCTTTGAGAAAGATCTAATTCACAACTAAGGCAAAAACCATGTTCTACAGCTCAAGACAGTCTCTGGTTTCAGCATCTTTCAAAGACTTTTACCTATTTTCATCATTAAAGCTATAGACTTTTCCCATAAAATATTATAAAAGAAAAACTACCCATGCTATAAAGACAACATGAGGTTCTCAGGACATTTAGATTCAAAAAAATATTACAGTGGCCTGTTGTGAGCTATGTATAGCTAGAAAAATCAAATTTTATCTGCCACTCTGTCAGGCTGCATTCCAAAGTCAGTTTATCACTGCAGCAAACACCAAGATATTTATCTTCCCTGGCTAGGTTAATTTTGTGTTCCATAATTATCATGACTGCCATAAACACATTCAGTTCTGTTCCTGTATTTGTAAATGTTGCCAATTTGGGGAGAAACTGAGCTTAAAGGGAGTCGCTTTTGTTTGCTTTCAACTTAAAGGCAACAGCAGAAATTAAGAAGTATATTGCATCGGAGATTATATTTATTAATAGATATGTGATGAGAGCTTTCCAGCTAATTTTTTACCCTCAAACTAAATTAAAATCTGTACCAGGTCACCATATTTTAAGTATTGCAGGCAGGAAAGGGATAAAGAGTACTATGAATATAGTTGATTGGCAATATCTGTCTATCTGTCTGTTTGTGAATGTGTGTGTGTGCATATGTGTATACACATGTACACACACACATACACACACATTTTGATGAGTTTTCCACAGCGCTTTCTCGGGATTTTTCCCCCTTCTTATTTCCTTTGATCGTCTGACAAATCTTTAGGATTCAGCACGTTTCAGGAGTCTGTGGGCCTGGAAACTTCACCATTCCCCTGTGCAACATAGCCAGACAGCTTCCAGTTCCAGATTTCGCTCGATTGGAGCTGGCATGGCTCTCTTCACTGCACATTGTAGTTGTGCCCTAAAGCAGTCAAAAACATGGTGAGCCAGGGATCTTTCCTGGTAGATGCACTGCCGTTCCTACTGCAGATTATTAGCACCATTCCTACTAACATCTGCTCTCCTGCTGCTTTGAGTAGGAGAAGACAAATAGCACCTTTGTCCCTGCTTTCAATGACAACAACCATGTGAAATCCCAGGGTCAGAAATATGCAAACCAGGAATCCCTTTCTTACAATACCAAAAAAAATCTCAGCCTTTTCCTTCCCAAATTCCTCTGAAATGGATGGACAGGTAAACTGGAGAGAGAGAGAACAGGAGATGACGACGAGTATTGACTTGAGACACTGCAGTCTTCTGTGTACTTGACAAAGGCCAATCAAGATTAAAACCTTGAATTGCCCCTTGTTAAAAGGCAGAGTACATGTGGAGCTCTAATAAAAGATTGAAACGACAGTTTTTGTTTAGGAGGTAAAGTTAGATCATCCTTTAGTGTAGAGGATGCAAAAGTTGGACAAAAGCCAGACTCAAAAAACCCCTAGGTTTTGATTGTCTTTAGCTTGCAGGAACATGGCATTTCTCACTCCATAACTTCAGAAGAGTGACAGTGAAGAACACAGTCTTCACCTAAACTTAGAAAATATGAGCTACATATTATGTTCATGAAACCCAAGCACAGGCAAAAGCTGAACAATTTAAGTAAAACTCTAGCTAGTTTGTATTCCCAGGGTCAGCAAAGGCATATGAAGTACGCACAAGAAGCAGCAGAGTTTCCAAACCTTATTCCTTTCCGTCTTTAGCACAATATTCTAGAAGGAAACAAGAAGATACAAAATCAGGCAGAAATTCTGTTCCTCTGAGATGAATTTCTTCTCCAGCCACTGCTTCACTAAATCTCCCTGTGGTATTTCCACTTCTGGAACAGGGATAATAATGTATCCATCTGTATATTGTTATGCTCAAAACTCACCCATGTTTGCAAACCACCTAGAGTTCTTCAACGATGAGACTCTAGCATGATGGGAAATACAATTATCTCACTAGAAGAGGGAATACGTGTGCACACGCACAGGTATGTTATGCTCCTACAAGGAGATAGAGACAGGCATAATTGGCTCACTTGCAGAGTTCTGGGGCTGCATCACTGGAAGAGCAAAATGGGCTTAAAGAACATCTCAGGTGGAGTTGATAAAGTCACCTTTGGCTTCTGCTGCAGAAGTGGCGATATGCCAAAGTGAAGCATAAACCCAGAGCCACAAGCTTCATTAGCATACATAACGGCAGATTAAACTGAGAAAATATGCCACAACGACCCACAGGTTCCCCAGCCATTCTAAAAATATCTGCACAGAAGCAGACAAGTTATCCTCCAAATGTGGGAAAAAAAAAGATGAAGGCCTTAGGGAAACTAAATCCAAAGAAACCTTCATTCTCTTTTTAAAAAACTTCTATTGGTAACTTAAAAATACATAATTAAACAACTACCTATATGTGTGAGAATCTGTTTGCAAGCTCAAAATACAGCTACGTGTTACTGAAGGACTGAATAATATGTTAAGGTTGAGCTGTCTCTGCCAGAGAGAGTCCTCCCGCAGGGGCAATTCCAGTCAGGATGTGAACAAACATGGTGAGAGCTGATGAGAAGGAGGTGGTTCAAGATGTAACAGAAAAGACACAAATCTTAAATAAGTTTAAGGGCTAAGTCATGACTCATTTTCAACAATTATATTAATAACAGAGTGGGTAGGCTGTAAAGACTGGTCAATGCTACATACCAGTAGATGCTACCACAGCTACTGAGTATGACTGGGAGGCGATCGAGCCTTTTCGTGCGAGTGCAATTCACATCCACTGGTTATTTTCCAGTTTAAGCATATCTGACAGAAGAGTCAATGTGATACACAAAGTTCAAAGAGACAGCAACACACCTGTCCTGTTTGTTTTGCATGGCTTGAATCTAATCTCGCACAACTTCAGGCAGGATGACAGTGGCATGCAAAACAGGTTGATGTGATGCATGAAATATGTATGTCACTTTAGCTTTTATCTGAGAGCTTCAACAGCCAAACACTTTCTTTTACATCTCTGGAGAACGATATGCGTTAAATTTAACAAAAAATACTAACTACTTGCACCTTCTATCTCGAATATTACCTACAAGCATCATAAGAGACAGCACAGAAAGCAAATAAACAGGAGTCAAAGTGCAAGGAAGATGTAGCAAATATAAAAAAAGTAAAATAAGAGATGAAAATAATATAATATGAAAGACAAGAACAAAGAAATACATTTTCACTTTTAAAAAATGTTAAGCATTAATTAATAAAATGAAATAATAAAATAACTATACCAAAATAAATGAAACTGATTTAATTTAGACATTTTGTAAAGACCATGGGACCCTTAAACAACTATGTTAGACAAGCCCTAAAAAGAAAGTGTTCCAGTTTGTTGGCTGATTTTGAACACATTAGCTGTTGTAACACTGACCACAGAGGACAGAAGTCAACCATTTGGATTATGGCAAAAGGATGAAAAATAGTCAAATAAATGCTGAACAAACTGATTTTATCAGTTAACTATCAAACTGAAACCTAAACACACTTTCTGAAACTTTGCAATTGTGACTCCTTTTTTACCTCGCATCTAATGGCAACAAGTTTAAAGATGAAATACGCAGTGTAAGAATGGTTCTGCTTTCTCAAGGAATTGCTTTTCAGTTTCACCGGATACATTCTTGGTCTTGTGTTTTAGGAGAACTGATAAAAGACAGAAACATACTTGCTCTATCATACTTACTGTAACACTAGTTCACAGGGAACAAGTCTAGCTATATTCTACCACTCATTTCTATACATCTTTTGCTACAGAAGGTGTAGAAAGTGAACTTACTGCTTCTATCATTAGAGAGGTTACCACTTGGGATGGAACTTGGGATGGGCTCAGGGGCTCTTCCTCTGTAAACCCCAAACTCTTTTATGCTCCCAAACAGACCTGAACGGAGAGCACCAGTTCCAAATGATGCCCCTTGTGACGTTCAGACACTAAGCATGAGATGCAAGGCTGTTTCATATAGTTCTCTGTAATATTTTCAGCAATCATATGCACGTGTTTCAGTGTGGCACAGCATCTCCTTGTCTGGGAAGTTTCCTGTCAATACCCTTTCTCAGTTCGCCTCCCCACATTTACAAATGTAGTGTTTCTCTGCAGTATAAAATCTGAACTCTGAGAACTGTTCCGCTAGAGGACATGTAATGCTCAGTGTTCAGAAACACAGGAGAAGATACTTGAGTAGGTAAAAAGGAAACAATTAATTCTCTTAATTATTTTGTTCAAGGTTTTTCTCTCTCCCCCTATCCGCTCTCCTGAGGGAAAAAAGCTCAATCACTCTCGTGCTGTTTACTTTCCAGGGTTAACAACATTTACTTTAATATTAAACTTCAGACTTGATCTTAAATGGCTGTAAATAGGATTACAAGGGAGCAAATCTTTGAGGGCTAGAATCTTCACTTTTTTGCTCTGAGCTGGACGTGTGCCTCATGAGAGCACCATGCTGAGAATCATTCAAAATGCACAGAGACAGCTGTTTTCTAAGCAAACACAAAAATGGACCCCTTCGATGTGTTTTTTAGACCCGAGTAACTTTTCCACACGTAACTTTTCTCTCCCTCTGTACTCTTAAGGGACTCAATGTTCTTCAAGCAGAGATTACAAAAAGAAATTAAAACTGTTTAAATTTAGGTGTGTCTTACCCCACCCTTACTTCTCCTGCCAGGAAAAGAAAACTCTCACTGCTTCAGACCTGTGCTGGCTTAATTAAGTAAGGTACTTAAAAGCCCTACTCTATTCTTGAAATAGCAGTGCTACTAATATTAACCACCAGAGTGTTTGATACTGCAACCTCGTAGGCAATACAATATCAAAAAAACCTGAATGAACAAGCGAAAATTTAGGACACTACAGTAACAGAAGAATGCGATTAATGAAATTAATCCTGCTTCGTGTATAGATGAGCTTTCCCATACTGAATTTTCAAGTTCTGTAATAACTCACTGCATATTTCTTATGTTGTTCTTGAGCAACAGAGCTCATTACTCGCCTACAAGGAATTGGACTATTCCAGTGTACTTGCAAGCATAATCAGCAAGACAAATGACTTACAGGTGCTAAGCATTATGCCAGAGTGTATAAAGAAACATCACAGATCTTATCTAAAAATGCATCTGCAGTGAAGATTAACATTTTATTCCAGTAATGGGGTGGGGTAATTTAATTTCTTTGGTTACAAGGAGAGAAAGTACTGCCAGGCTTCCGTAAATACTCTTTGACTGGACTCCAGACATAACAGATGAACACATGAACCCAGTCCTTTCTAACCAGTTCGCCGCCTCCACCCCAGCTCCGTTTCACTGAAGGTAGCAAAGATATCCAAGAAAAGACAGATTTCCATGGGTGTCTCCACTGAACACTGACATCCACCTTGATGTCTAGCCTTCTTCTCTAACTTACACATAAAGAAGCCAGAAATAGCATCCGCCTCACAAATTTGTGGGCCAAAAACACTAGTGGTCTGCTGTTCAATCCGAAGACCAACAAATAAATAAAAATAAATAACACAGCCTGTCTTGCCCCTGACAAACGAGTTGTGGCTCTCTACATTTTCAAAGCCTTTATTTTTCCATTGTGCTGAGTTGTGCTTCCATTTTAAGGCCTAGAACCCCAACGATTAACACAAGGCTTTCGCATTTTTCAGTGAAATCTTGGAAGAGGAACTCCAGGAGTTTTCCAGGCAGAAAGGAGCCTGGTGTTGTCAGACTGTCAATGTCGGAAGCTCAGAGAGCCGACAGGGGGGAAACAAAGCTTTTTAATTCCAAGTCACAGGGCTGAGATCAGTAATGAATAAGATAAAATGGTCCCAAGGTAATGCTCCCTGCACATAATATCTTCTGACCTTTTACTTATCTCCCGAAATAAATCTTTTTTAAAAGTTTAAACAAGTTTGTCTTGAGATGTCATTCACACAAGGCTCCAGCTGGGTGCTCCAAAGTGGCTCCCGAATATAACGAACCTCTGAACAGACCCCATCCCACCCCCATTCACTCGTCGTGCCTACAACCTTCCTTTTAAGAACAACTGTATTGTTTCAAACTTGGATCACGTTAGCCATGGTGGAAGAGGAAACGCAGCCTCCAGAATACAACCTGTTGTGGTAGACAGCTTTCAACATCCTGCAAATGACAGTTTGCTCTTCCTCCATTCCTCCATCTGCTAGCAGCTCAGTAAGACCTTCCTAAAAACCTTCTCAACCTGGACACAATGTATTTTCTCTTTACTGATTATCTCAGAATGATG
The DNA here is from genome assembly GCF_028500815.1 of Rissa tridactyla. Taxonomy (NCBI): domain Eukaryota; kingdom Metazoa; phylum Chordata; class Aves; order Charadriiformes; family Laridae; genus Rissa; species Rissa tridactyla. The sequence goes on from NC_071466.1 coordinate 93,912,636, forward strand.
AAACAACTCAAATGCTGTAATAATAGCCTTTTTTTTTTTTTTTTTCAAACTTCACTAGAAACAACAGATAATATCTGTACCACCAGTGTGTTGTGAAATGACACAAACACCTATTTGAGTAGTGCTTTTTTTCCCTTTTTTTAAGGAAAGAAACTACATTTTCTGTGGTTATTTTTATGGCACATCTTTTCAATAAAGCTTTTCCTCTCTTCTTTTAACACTTTTGAATGGACAGCCTGTCACAGCCAAAGGCTGTAGCCAGTTTTTGCACGAAAGCTCCATCACTTTTAAGTAGTTAAAAGCAAGAAGCCATCCTTGGAATTGGTTAAAACTCCGGTTTTGGCCATATGTTTTGAGTACAGCCAACGTAATCTCTCTCTGGTACACAAAAATATTAGCAAAGCCGAGGCACTTGATGGTGCCCAAATAGAATTCCTCATGCTCCTGATCTTAATTCAGGTGCACACAATCTACAGTGGCTTTAAACAAGTAATAATGCTTTTTTCCTGATGTATTTTCATCTGCCTTTTTAGGGCAAGTTCAGAACAAGTACCTTTGGAGTGACTCCTGCTTCAAACACAGAAAGGTTTCATTTTACAACCTTTCTTTTTTTACCAAGTATCAGCTGTGGTCCACACCCATCCATTCTAGTATCAGTTATCCCTAAAAATGACTGAGCCTGAGTCACTACCTCCTGACAATTTAGAAAGCTCACTTGGAATAGCCCTGTCTAACCTCACTGTGGTGAGTCGACCTTGGCCAGCAGCCTGACACCCACCCAACCTCTCTCACTCCTCCTCTTCGACAGGGGAGAAAACACGATGAAAAAGCTCTTGGGTCGACATAAAGACAGAGACATCACTTAACCATTATTGTTATGGGCAAAACAGGTGCTATTTGGATAAAATTAATTTAATTTATTGCTAATTAAAGTAGATTTGGATGGTGAGAAACGAAGACAAAAAGACTTAACACCTGTCCACTATGCCCCGTTTTTCCCAAGACTCCACTCCACTCCTCCACTCCCAAGTCCTTCCGCATCACCCCCACCACGAGGGGTGCAGGGGAATGGGGGCTGTCATATCAGTCCATACCAGCTCCTCACATTTTTCCCCTGCTTCAGCATGGGTCCTCCCAGGGGTTGCAGTCCTTCAGGAAATACCTGCTTCTGTGTGGGCTCTCCGTGGCCTTTAGGGCACGTCAACCTGCTCCAGCATGGCTGCAATATAGATATCTGCTCCATCATGGTCTTCTCCAGGGGCTGCAGAGGAATTTCTCCTCCAGCACCTGGAGGCCCTCCTCCGCTTCTTCTTCTCTGACCTTGATCTTCCCCCTGCTGTGTCACACTTTTTTCCCCTCACTCAATGCTTTTCCCTTTCTTAAATAGGCTTTCCCTGGGGTGCCACTGTCTTGGCTGAGGGCCTCAGCTGTGCCCTACAGGGGGTCCATTGGAGCCAGCTGGAACTGACTGTATCCAGCATGGGGCTCTGCCCTGTTCTCGTAGAGGCCACCCCTGCAGCCCCTTCCCCCCTGCCTCCCCAACCTTGCCACTACACCCAACGCAGTTCCTTAGAAAGCAGGCATCAGCATCCCCAAAACCTCTCTCTGTGGTTCTTGCTCTGCCTCTCCAGGCAAGTGTTGACACAGGCAAGAATAGTGCTTGCCAGTCCCATATACCTACACTGGGGATAAAAGAAATTGCTTTTCCAGTCTTGTCAATGAAGGTCTGTCCAGCCGTACGAATATTAGTTTCTTTTTCCTTTAAGCTCACTTGAGAGAGCTGGGACCGAATAAAATCCCAGAGAAAAAATAAGACTGACAACTTCAGCACTGATTCACCTCTCCTCAATAGTTTTATTGCGCTTCCTGTATTTCTGTAAATCCTGGGGCAAGGCGTTAAACCAGAAAACTATGCTGCAACACAACCCAAATACCTAGGTTTGCCTACTAAATTATAATAACGCATACAACTGTTTCAATATGGTTGTTCTCTCAGGAAAAAAATTTAAGTCCTGACCCAACAGGTGCCAAAACATCACATGAAGCAACAGCAGAGTAAGTTGGTCCTCTAAGTTGAAGCCTCTGCCTTTCCTACATCTAATAGACTAGTTCAGATTTTCTCTTTTTCATATTTTTTTTTTTTCTCCCTCTCTTTCAGTTTCAGTGTTTCTGCTGAAGCACAGGTTGTCAAGTATTCCCAATGACATACCTATCTCTGGCTCTCACAGACACTACAACAACTACTATGGGTACCCCGTGCTTCCGTGGCACCTCAGAATCATCAATGGGTGGTGTGTCTTTGCCTCATATCATCCAGTGTAAAATCCTCAAGTTGTGTGCCACGTACATTGTTGTCACACAATAAATAATAAAATACTCACATTAAATAAGAATAGTAAATTAATAAGCGTCCTGCTCCCTATGCTTAGGCAAATTTAGGAAACTATGTGATACATGTAGCCCGAAAGGGCTGCTTGGGCTGCTGTTTATTTGACGAGTCAGCCAGGTCATGTAGAATCCCAGTAATACTGAATAATACTAAATACTATTTTCACTAAGGACTCCTGCAAAATTCATTTGCTTGTTGCCAGAGGAATAATCCTAACTGATGGTCTTTCTGTTTCCCTATGGTTATGGGACCTTTATTATCTCCACTAACACTTTGGCTAACGATGATGATTAGAAGTCACATTTAGGCCCATATAGTTTAACAAACAGTACCTCTAAGAAAAGTGTGGGATTATGTATTATGACAGACAATGAGGTATTACTACTTAAAGCATTTTTAACTTGCTAAAAGAACTTTATAAAAATTAAAGTGTAGCTTCTCTGAAGGAAGCAAACCATACTTGACCTTCTGCATTCTGAGGGCAGATGATGGTGACGGTTTTGGTTTGCATACAGTGCCAAGGTATAGCAAGCATTTTGAATTTCTGATTCCTAGTTACATCCTTAAATAGGTAGCCTGAGATCCTCCTCATAACTCTAATTGTTTTAGGATTTGTTTGATCTTGGTTCACATTGCATCACAACTGATCACTTACCTAATCCTCATTGTTTCCGAAGTTTTGAAAAACAACAGAACCTGGGAATAAATATAATTAGTTACTAGGATTTACCAACACCTGTGACATACTTTTTGTTCTTGGCTTCTGAAGAAATATCTGAAAAGGCATGTGCATACAAAGATTTAATCACAGAATCAACTGGGCTGGCAATTCATTTCATTGTTTTTGAAATGTTTGCTAAGTACCAAATTCATTCATAAGATAAAATTCCCTTGTGCTTTTCAGTAGTCTAAAAGAAGGCTGCTAAGAAATGAGAAGTCAGTAATTTTATTATTAATCATAGTCACCACAGACATTAAACTATAAACATCTTAAAATTCTTAATAACCTTAACTTTAATCTTCATTCACTGAATATTTCAATGGTACCAAAAATATTTCATTACAGCATCCATCCTAAAAGATTCCATCTATTATGGCTCAGAAAAATACCGATATATCATTTTCCATGCACATGCTGTTATTGAATACCTTTACTTTTCTGCGTTACTCACAAACCTGATTCAGTCACAGTTCAGGGCCTGAAATCATTACTGATGACAACAGGTTGCATTTTTCAGTATTTGCAGTCCTTACCTCATACTGGACCAACAGCGAATGAAAAGCAGCCTGGGACTGCAAAGTGAAAAGTCTGGTCTTTGACAAAACCTTTCATTTAAACAAATAGGTGAATATTCCAGCTTGCCCTTTAAAAGAGTGATGTTTGTACCTAGGGAATATTTATTAAATACGCTTGGGATCATTAGTATCAAATTACAGAGGAATTCCCATTATAAATGGTATTTTGTAATAAGAGGAAATAAAGATGTGTTAAATATAATATAAGCATACTGTGGGAGTATATAAATGGTTTTCCTAAAAAAAAAAAAAAGGGGGGGGGCAAAACAATGAACCTTTTCCCGATATCTTTGCTTGATTTGTTGCAAAAACATATGTGACCTGCATAATGGCTATATAAAAAATAACAGGCTGCTCATAAAAAGAAAATCTAGAGAAAACAGCATGTGGTGGTTTTATTTAGTGTGGCTTTTAAGTTTCAGAGAAACAGATCAATATAAATGATCAGGAGTGAATGCTAAAAGAAGTTGACCCCATAAAAGAAATTCTGCATGCTCTTTATTCCTAAGCATCAGAAGGACACAGAAAGAGGAGAAGTTGAAGCTAGACATTGATTAAGAAAACACAAGCTTCTAGTAGCTTAGTTTTTGTTCAAATTTTGCTTTAACTTTTTCTGATCTACCTTTTTTCCCCAGTTGTGACAAGTCGTGGGCAGGAGGGAGGGAGGGAGGGAAGGAGGGAAGGAAGGGAGCGGAGGGGAAAAAAAAGAAAGAAAAAAGAAGAGTCTTTGTCAGCATTGCCCAAAACCAAAAGTCTCTCTTTGACTATTTCAGGATCTTGAGCTTCTGTATCATTAAGCAAGTCAGAGTACTGCTTGCGCTATGTGCAATATCTTTAGGGATATGTAAATGAAAGAAACACCTTGTAAAGAACAGCGTTGTAATGTAAAACACTAAGCTAGGTAACTCGAGGATACTAATGAAAAACACTATGTGCCTAATCTTCATTTACTCTTCTGATTTTCCCTTTTTAAGACTAAGATCTATTCTAAAGATAACAAAAAACTAAAGAAACCACAGTGCAGGTGGAGGTTGCTAATTTTTGTAAACGGGTGCACCTTGCATCCTTATTCTGATGCTCAGATCATAAATTAAAAAAAAAAAAAAAAAAAGAGTCAAGCAAAACTGTTATCACTTGATGTTGTTTCTCCCATTTCTGGTAGAGCCCTGATTACCTTCCTTTCAGGTCTCCATGTCAGTTCTCCCTCTTTCCTGACTGCATCACGGGGTCTCTCACATCCAGGATATTTCTGCAAGGACTCCACAACAACTGTGCTACAACCCCAGTTCTGCAGCATATCATGTGGACATTCTGGAGCGAGTGGCACAGAGTAGAGAAGATGCAAGGCCGCTTGTACCTTGTAGTTGAAGAAGGAGATGGGGTGTATCCACCCGCTGTGACATGCTGCACAGCGGCAAGCTGAAGGCTTTCTTGTTATTTGCAATTGAAATGCAGTAATCTTCTGGTCTGATTTCACCAGAATGAGAAGAAGAAACAAGAAAACATCAGCCTTCAGAAAATCCTCACAGACATCCTCTGGATGTCTTTACTGACCGAAGTCCAGCAACTGTTCAGATAGATGGGTCTTTCCCTGCCCTTCACCCCTGCCAGCATCATGCAGAAAGTTAACATGGTGCTTAGCAACAACCAGCAGCTTCTGGAAATCTCAGCATTTCCTATGGAGATTAAAACTGTATGATTGCAGAGATAGGTGGTTTAATCCTCTGTGAACAGAATAACCCTATTCTGGGGTGGGGAGAAATCCCAGAATCTTTAACATTTATTATCAAATTATTATTATCAAATACAACCCCCCAAACTGTTAGCAATTTTAATTGTTACACAGAATAAATAAATAAATAAATAAATAAATAAAATCCCCACAGTTTGAGCACTGTATCTCAAAGGACAAAAATATTTCCTTCTTTGCTAATAGACTTAATTTATTAATACATTTTGATTAGATGTAATATTTCTTTGTGGAAAGCTTTTTGGCAGTTTATAAGCAGATGCTCAGTAATATCCCTTGGATGAGCCTGACTCCCACGCGTGCCTTTCCTCATGCATTTTTTGCAAGGTGATTACTATCCATTCATCAAGTGACTGTCTCACAGAACCTGAAGCCCCTCTATTCCCCACCTCATGTGCCTTTTTTCCTCTTTCTGCCCTCCTTCACATTCCAGTGGATTTTAGTGATAGAGAGAGAAGGAGTACATCTCCTTTTTCTCCTGGCTTAACTTTTCATGACCCTTGCCCGGGATGGTCTGACACTTCCCCATGCTGTAGGTATTTCTAAACCAGAAATTCAGCAGAAACCACAGGCTGAGTGAAGCAGCAGCTGACCAACATCAGAAAGCCAAGAGCTGCCACACTGCACACATCTTCCTGTTGTCAGAAGGAACATTCCGGAGACATTAGGATAAGCTCGTTCAAAGCAAGAGGTCCTGGGGTCCCAGTGGACAAAACTGTACAGGAAGCAGATGTGGAAGTAATGACACCCTAACACATTTCCAAGGCCTTGTTTCTCGTTAAAACTACCCATTTTTTTAAATTATAACAAAAAAAAAATAAATCTTGGGCTATCCTCAACGATCTTGTAAAACTAATAAACTTTGTCTCCACCATAGTTGATCTCCTCACATGCTTGTGCTGTTAAACACCAGCTGTGCAGCTTGTAACCAAAAAGGTCTCTTCAGGTTGACAACGCAGCACTGCTTTCTTGCAAGACTACTCCAACAAGCAATAGGTCCAAGCACAACTTAGTTTTGTCTAGCACCTTTTCAGGACAATTCTAACTCACACGTCCAGGCTCATTACTAAAATTTCAAGTTTCTATGGGCAATGTTCAAAAAGGCCTATCTCCAGCCTTCTAAACTTCATTACTCCTGGAGCATCCAGCAGCTGTCATTTTCCTCCTGGGTAAGTTTTCCTCACTGACTTGAGCATATTCCTACCCCAATTCCCTTTTTACTGCAGTAAAAACAAGACAATGACTGAACTTACAAGTGCTTTACTAAACAGGTGTTGATGGGAATTGTCATTGCTCTGCCAGACTGGTCCACAGCTCATATTCTTCATCTCTATTTTTGCCTGTCCCTTTCCCTGTACTCATCTCACACTTCGTATTTATTTCTTGGTTTTTCCTCTTCAGTTCATGTACCTAGGTATCAGCATATATCCTGATTTCTCTCTCTTCTTTGCTGAATTAATGTATATACCATACCTTCGGTACATATCTGTAAATCTGTCCGGAAGTGAGTGTAATTTTCTTGTGTTGTCACACTGCCTAAGACTCCAGAGTTCTTATCCTTGACTGGGATTAAGAACCAGAATCATATGAAGGAGCACATACAACCAGCTGCCACCTCAGTCAATAAATAACCCTCTACATTTTTCTTAATTATGGCCAGCCAACGTGTGAGTGACAACTTCCTGTGCCCTTGCACTCCTTTTAGATCACCCTTCCAAGCAGAGATTTGAAAATATCGGTCCCATATCTAAATATAAAGTGAAAGATGTCAGCTCTATAAATTGTTTCAGGAAGACAGAATGGAAAGAGTATTTATGCATAAGGATGAAAGAAAAATCTATGTGCAGCAGGCTAAAGTAAGACAGATACACAACTGGATATCTGCACGTATCTACAGTGGAAACATCTGTTGGCTCTTATTGCTGCTTCTCTCCTCTTTTCTCCTACTTCCGTTCTTTTGCTTCCCAGCCCTCTTTGTTGAATGTAGATGCATTTTTCTATTATTATTTTTCATCTTTCATTACTAGCTTGTAAACTAATAAAAGGAAAGGAAAATGGAAAAATTGCTTCCTTTAACCCCACCACATCTAGAATTTCATGGCTAAGGTCCAACTCAATGCTTAACATTTTAAATTGTTATTTTTAATAACATTCATTATATACAGGGGCTTGCTCATTAACCGGGCCTGTGTTGCTGTAAGCTCTATTTATAACCAACAGCTAGCTCCACCTAGTGTCGTCTTAATTCATCAACGAAACAGAAAGCTAAAGCCAAATACTATAGATAAACCAGAAGCAAACTATAAAATCACCTGTCAGCTGGATGATGCCCACAGACAGCATGCAGTTACGATTACCAGCATCTCAAGGAGAAGACCATTTTAAGTAACTACTGTACAATTATAGTCAGCCGGCACTCTTGAGACAAGGAGTGACTAGCAGCTTCAGGAGTATAAATATAATACATGCAATATAAAACAGTTTTACTGCTACCCTGAAAAGTTGAATGGCACTTAAGCTGTTTATATGGCTTATTCTCTCTATGGCAGAATCACCATCAATAAGGACAAAGTATTTTTAAGTTTAATAGAACATCACTGAAATAGAATAACAATAGTATTTTTTTTATTGTCATCAAAACTACAGAACTATTTTTGGCTATACAAACCCCACAGTGATCCTGTCCATTAATAAGTACATCTCCCCTCCCAGCAGTTACAAAATAATTTAAAATGCCTCTCAGAGGTGATCAAAGTAGGGAAATGCTCAAACTAGCTAACAGTATATCAGTTTTACTGATCTTTACCTTCAAACTTTCTAAAGGCTTGCTCACTCCTGTGTATCTAGAAACATCTATCTTTCTAAAACTGTTACAGCTTTAGTCAGCAACATTTAGTGTTTAATAGCCTGATCCTCTTTTGACAAGACTACATAGGGTACAGACAGCAAAGTCATTTAAAATAAAGTCAGAAAAGTGAATATCTAGTATGACAAGAGATTTCTTGATCATCACCCTGGAAAAAATCATAGATCTGATGAAGAAGGGAGTTTATATTGAAAGAAAGCATTTTGTAAGGCAAAATAATCTCCGTAATGTAACATAATCATATCCTGTGAGCTATCAAGCAGCGTTTGAATTGGACCTCTGAAGAGGAAGGAAGGAGGGGTCCCTGCCTTACATTTAGAAAACACCACTTTTACTTCTTAGACCCAGGGTGACCCACTCTGATAGAGCTGACGTCTGTTTTAAACCTGTTCAAATCACCTGTTCGGAGCTGCTTAGCCGTTTCACCCTAGTGGTGATAAAATATATTTCAATACTTACAGTATACACTTAATGACTGTTCACCGTGACAGAGAGGGACTATATAGGTTGCGGGGCGGGAGGTGGAGGACAGACAAGAGGAAAGAACAGTATATTAAGATGATACATACACCAAAAGCATGCACCTTTAATTTTTTCTCAAACTTTCTCAAAATAGTCAGTTGAAAGTTACGCTTGTGACTCATCTACTTTAAAGTAGTCACAGATAAATTCAATGATTATATGAAAACCTCACTGCAACACAGAATATGAGTTTAATAAAATGCACACAAAAATAGGCTCTGATGTTTCAAAAATAAGAGAATACTCCAGTTCTCAATAATTTAGCAGTTACTGTCATTTCTCATTAACAGCTTTCAAAATCCTATCTGAAACAAGCTGATACAGAGAAATTAAGAGCAGTAATCAAGCGAGAAATGATAGACCAGCTGGGTAGGCATCAAGTTGGCAAAACGTGAATACAGTTCAATAGCTGAAACAGATGCTGGAGTTGTTGAGAAACCCTGCAGGAGATATTGATGTATATTCTTTATATAACACCAAACAACAGAATAAATGTCAAGAGCTAAAAACTGATGGGGAATAAAACCTGTCGGAAAACCTAACTATAAAGCAGAGACCTGCAATAATGCCTCTTCATTATACCAAAAACATTCAGTACATGCATCTTCACCTCCTCGGGATTCCTGAATATGCCAATACATCAGTCAGAGCTTGCTAGTGAATCCGAGGGAGCCTTTCCCAGTCTTGTTTCACATTTGTTTGTTTCTATCTACCTGAGGCTTCACAGACTTAGAAAATACTTTATTCTTCAGCCTCATCCTAACACAACACTCTCTTTCAAGCAAGCGATTCCCCGAGCTTGGAGGCGAGCAGGAAAGAAAGGGTAACACAAGCACAAATGAAACTGCAAAATCCATTTTGCACAAGGAATGTTGTTTTCAGAGTTTCAAGACCTCGGCAACAAATCCTCTGCCATCAGCAGCAGCTCGTTCTAGCATATGCTTTGTCATGGTCAGTTTCTAATTACATTCATAATGATGCAATAGCTTTGATAATCCTACCTTCCATGCCAGCTGCTTTTCTTGTCACTCCATCATGCCAATAAGTTGGCTGCCGTAACAAATCAAGATAGTGCAAAACAGCATCTTTCCCCTGCATCTGTCATCTTCCTGAAAGCATTCTATTACTGCCGACTGCTGGGAACCAGAAAGTCTATTTGAATTCCAGCAGCTCCCCTTTCGCATGATTCAAGTTAGGTTAGGTGGGCATGCCTAACATGATTCTCTCCATCATTTATTATGCAGCTGCTACACCGTCGGTGTGGTAACCACTCTGACTTTATCTGATACGTCAGTCTTGCAAACCTCTACCTCCGTGCAAACACACGAGCCACAGAAGCATCTTGCATTTAATGAGCATTCTCCCTGCCTAAAGAGAGTGCATCTGCAAATCTGTTTCAAATCCTGCTGCTCGCATTGTCCTCTAAGGCTGATGCAAATGTTTGAAGATTTTTTTATTTTTTTTCTATTCTTGCGTTCCGTCTCTTCAAAAAGCACAGTTCTTCATGCACGCTTGAATTATTCACACTTCAGCTAAATGTTTGCTGATTTGTGTCCAACCAAACAGCACCTTCCCGTTGAAACTCTCGGCTCGAAAGCTACTTCTGAATAGCAGTGCTGTGCATTCAGGCTCTCAACTCTGTTTCATTTTAAACATGGCTTTTATAGCTGCACCTCAACAAATACATTTAGCTCTTTTCATGCAATGAATGGCTGTCTAATGAGGGAACGGTACATTTTTAAGCAATTTATCTAGGTCTACCTGTAGGTGACTTTTCCTTTTTGTGCTTTATACATTTTAGCAGTAAGTGGATAGCTCTGTTAGAGCATCTTGATATTCTTAAAGTGGTAAGAGCATCACCATAAGCTGGTTTTTGCCAGCCTGTGGAGGACACTCTCAAACAACAGAGTTTGCTTAACTGCTTCTGACTATCATGAATTAAAGGGATAGGATTGTTTTGTTGTCTTTCTATTTATATTTTCTGTTGGGGTGGGGGAAAAACACGCTTGCGTCAGTGATTTCAAAAGAATATTAATAGAAATTGACATATACACATCAATCATTCTCCAAGTTAAATTAGCTGCGTCTCCTCCCACCACTTCTGCCTGCAGCTCAGAGTCAAGGCATTTAATCTTTAATGTTTCTGCTTGCTCATAAGCTGAATAAACATCCCCAACCCCGCACTGGAAAGTTTGAATACCTGAGAGAGAAAAAAGGGAACATTTTAACATGTGCAACTGCCTGGCTAAAACCTGCTAGTTAAGTGAAGTAGTGAGGGAGAGCAGGGACTATCGCTGCAGTTCTTCAGGCTTTGCACGATGGCAGAGGAGGAGCGAGGAAAGGGAAAGGGCACAGTCCCCTGGGAAGAGCTTTCCCTTGCAGTGGTGGCCAGCTCAGCATCACTCACCAGTTCTCATATTCCTGATTCAAAAGGCTTGTAGGGTTTTACTTAAGCCTCAATTTTTCTTCACTCACATAAGATGTATTGAACTTTTCCATGGTTTGCAATCCCTCCACCCTGACGGTCCCTTCCTCCTACATTTTCCTAAGTCTCTGTTAAGTTCCTGAACCTCTTGGCTCTGAAAGAGAAGCTTGAAAACATAAGCTTAGGGGAACTCTAAGTTAGAGAAAGTGAAGGGGGGGGATGGTAAGAGAATCTCCTACTTTGAAAAAATAAAAATAAAAAATCAGGACATCTGATAGCTTCCCCAAGGCCTCCTACAGGGGTGTCACCAGTGAGTGCGACTACAGGGCACATCCCTCTCTGCCCTGTGCAGACCCCCAGCCCAGGGGCTAGAGGCAGGGTCACAGGATCCCCAGACCCTGGGCAGAGGGTCGGGCTCACTCCCCGGGCAAACACCCGCTGGTGGGCAGTGGCCAGAGCAGGCTGGTGCTGGGAGGTATCGACTCCCTGCTCTCACCCATATCTAAATGGCACAGCTGACACCTGAATGAGCTAACATAGCATGGTGTGGTTTATATTTGATACTGTATTTATTCCTAGCATGCTGCCAGAAAATGCCTTTTTAGAGATTTCATGTAAATAAAGTAGAATTACTACATCTGTTCCTCTGTCTGTAGCAGCACATATCAACAAGCTAATTTTGCATTCAAGGCAACAGAGGCAGTCCTATCATATAGTTGCAAAGTGCACAACTGTAAAGTGCCTATCTGAAAATACTGTCAGCTCCTTTTTGTTCACAGTTCAAGTCATTTCTGAAGTGAAACAAACCAGACAATAAATGAGGACTGACTTTGAAGTCCCCATAAATTCAAAGTACATAAAAGGATATGCTTAATGTCTCATACTTTTGGCTGCACTATGATTTTTAAACCATAGACATAGCAACAAGGAATTATTTACATGGCATTTCACAAAAGATGAGTTTGAGTTCATAGCTCATATAGCCTGTAGTTGCAGTGAAGCCGTAAAGTACCCCAAAACTCTCCATAGGCTGGATTTCTAGTTCAATGAATTTTGAGCTGTGCGAGATTATAGATGGAAATATCCAGAAAAATATTTCATATGTTAATAAGATAAATAATACTGGTAAGAGAATGGGGGCATCCGGTATGGTATAAATATACTGTAGCAGAATCCTATCCCACCCAGATAACTCAGAAAGAAGTACAAAAAGCAGGAAACAGCCAAAAGAGTGAAAAAAAGAAAGAAGGAATCATGGAAAATATTTCCAGAGAGATAAGCATGGCATTACAAGGAGGATCCACTGGGGTTTATCATTCAGTATTACTGCCCCCCAGAGCACAGCATCCAGCAGCTGCAATGTAGTTTAGCCACACAGACCATTCCCATTCAGATCAGGGCTATGGGAAGTAGCCATTTTTGCCCTAGGAAAAAAAAAAAAAATTTAAATTGTTTTTTTGGGAGGAGAAGGGAACTGTAATATACCAGGTTTGGCATCCTCTGTGTACACTAGCTGTATAGAAAAACGGCCCAGAGACAAATGGAGAATCTGGGAGGAGAAACCAGTATCAGTCATTCTGTCCACATACTAATAGGCCAGATTAATAGCTGGCTTCGGTGTCTAGTTTTTCCGCATTTTTCTGAGAAAACAACAGCCTTGGTTTCTGCTTATTGTAACTGGATTCAGCATCTGCATAGATATAATTATAGTAACCCACCCATATGGAATAAATTGCTTTATAGAGAAAGCTCCATGGGTAGAGCTCCCAGACTCTACAATAACACAAATACATAAATTTTTTGTCTCACACAGAACTGTCCCCAGTCTGTAAAAAGCAAAAATAAACAACAAGTGGAAAAGCACTCATCACATAGTATTCTGCTTTTTACAGTATTGAACTCAATAGGCAAAGAAACCCCAGCGACAACGTCATGAGAAAGGAAGGAAACCCATCTCTCTTCCTATTCCATCTACAGCTTATAGCAAAGACAGGTCTATTCGTTTTAATTGCTTCACTGCTACTAGAGCGACTAATTGGCCTATTCAGTGTGCTTGACTTTGATTATGATGGTGTGTGCGTATCACAGTGATAACTAAGATACAACGTAGAATCTCTTCTTGCTGCCATTTTTTTTTTTCCTTTTTGTTTTCCTCTTTGGAAATACTAGTGACTCCAACAAAGCAACAGTAGATAATGGATCGCTAAAAAAAAAAAAAAAAAAAAAGAAATGAAGCAAGTAGATTGGCCTTGACCTTCAGCCCTACATGATGCTCTACATGATGCACTCTCTCTAGCACGCAAAAATGAATGCTGATTTTACCTAGCAAAAATTGTTCTTTTTTTTTTGCTAATGTCTCCTGAAGAAAGTAAATTTCTCTTCCCTTTTTCTCTGCCTCCCATTATTCTTAGATACTTCATCCCTCCCCCAGTAAACAACTAATTCAATCAATCAATCATGCAGGAAAATAACTTAATGATATACTGTGCGTGTTCAGATTAATAAAAATCTCAAATGGGAGCACCGGAAATTTTGTTTGGACAACACAGACAGGAATTATTAATTATTTCTTACTGTTAATCATTCTATATTAATTACTTCTCAATTACAGAATATCTGACGTATGATTATAAAAGTGAGCTGTCCATAAAAAATCACTTTCCCATAGAGTTAGAGCTCTCAGTACTTTCATTTTAATGACAATATCTCCAATAGAGATATTAGAAAGGGTGACATCTGACAATTATGGCACATGTAGCTTTGACTGCTCAAGATTTAAAAAATTGCTACAGAGCAACATGTAAACAACTGAAAATGAACAATATATATGAAGTCGTGTCTCTAGAAACTAAAAGCCCAGTGCAACTGTAATCTCCACACATATGCTTACAAGCCCTGGGACTCCAACAAAATGTTTCAAAGGTGCAGTCACCTGGAGAGGACAACTGTGTTGGCCAGAGAGACTTTTCAGATGTGGGTGTCTGAAGTCATCCAGCCAGGCACCTGACAGCCATCCAAGGAGCTGAAACTTTTGGGGGGTTTGAAACTTTTCACTCATCTGCACCATAGTTCATCCAAATATTTTTGTGCAGAAGTCATCTTATTATTTTTTTTTAACTAAATCTCAGGTGTATGAAATTCACTTAAGTTCAGACATTTGTCATCAACTGAAAGCTCAGAACACACTTAGCCAAGGATGTGTTAAGGAGGACGCGTGACCAACCTTTCAAAGTGAGATTGATTCCATTTATGGCAAGAAAGTTTTACAAAGTTTTATTACAGATATGCTTACAACAATAATAAGCAGAGATGTCCTTAGCAACCCCAGGATTTCATATTGCAGGACTTGGATAAAAAATTATTCATAAAAGATGTTACAGAAACAGTTCTCTGAGGGCACCTCTAATGGCAGAACACAGCATGCTAAAAAGTGGATACTCTACATCAATTTTGAATATTGCTGTGTGATATGGAGTCATTTGAACACTGCTACAAATGGAGATAATATCATCTCTCAAATGCGGTAACTCTTGAGGATTTTTAATGGCAACCTCTGCTTATGTCTACAGATAAGCCAACAGATATTCTACATTTTGTTCTCACACAGCATATGTATTTCAGTGACAGTGAATTTAAAATACTCAGTTCTAGCAAGAAAAAAAAATCTAGTTAACTCATTCTGCAAATATTTAACACACATCAGAAAGCAGAAACATACAGAGTTTCACTATTTAACACAGAGAATTAGTGACCTTGAACTCTTCAGGAAATGCTGTTAATCCTCCTCCTGAAGCAGGTCTTGTATGTGCTGTTAGCACAAAACTGAACAATGGCATGAAGTTTTAAGATACTAATTAAATATAACGTGTATTTTATTCTCTTACAGCTCCTTTTAAATTAGACTGACTTGAGCTACACAGCTTTAACCTTCTTCCATTTGTACCTTGACTTCTTCGGGAAAAGACATTGTTCAGCAATACTAGGCTTGAAATAATTACTGACGTAAGCATCTTAATTTGTTCATTCTTTCTACAGCTGCAGTGCATGTATAAGATGATGCATAACAGATGTACCAGGAATAAAAAAATTTTAAAAAAAACCAACCCAAACCACCAAAAAAACAGAACTAAGACACATCTCACAGCCTGCCCTTCCGTGCAACCCTGTGTGCCAGTACTCAGCTCACTGAGGTTTTGAGCCCACGAGCACTCTCACCTGGTATAACTCTCCAGCAAAGTACTTAATGTTTCTCTCCATTTTCACCAAATGCAGATGATTGTCACATAGGATAAATTATGGAACTGTGGTTAAATGGCAGGTCATCGATAAATGTTTTGTAGATCACAGATCACATTGTTTCAAATGTTTTCTATTGGTCATTTCTCCAGTTACATTCTGGTTTAGTGGTACTTCTAATTCATTGGTTTCCCAATGGATCATTAACCATTTGATAACATGATAACATGCATATGACAGCTATATGTTAAAGAACTAATTAAAGCAAATTCTACTACATTCCAAATTCCCATAGTATCTCAAACTTATCTTCTCATTGTTTTTTCCTATAATTTTTCCTAAATTAATTATCTATGTGGTTTGGGTTGTGGTGTTAATATTAAAAATGGACTTCTGATTAAGATTACTGATTAAGATTACTGATGAGATTGTAACTGCTAACAGTAGTCTAAAATCTCCAAAGATGGCAACCAAGAGTCCTTAACTGGCAACGCTTTGTAAGGCTTTGTTTTCCAATTGAGTGCATAGATTAAAATCCCAGGCAATTTTTTCACATGGCGGGTCCACTAAAAACCTGTAACTGCTTCAGAAAACCCTAGCAAATCCCTTAAAAAACAGACAAAACACCCCACACAGACAGCACTTATCCAATCCCTTTTCGTAGAACAGAAAGTTCCCGAAAACCTAAAAAATATAAGGGGCAGAAAGCAAATTCCTTAATACTCAGTGAACAAGGCTGGCCATGCAGTCTGGGGTTCTGCTTACCAATGGGGTTCCCACCGTCTGTGGTCCCTAAGCATGTCAGCAGTTCAGAGCACCCAGTAAAACCCTGTGGAAACCATGTTTTTGGTTTGGTTTATTTATACCACTTTCCTGGCATAAACATAACAATGAGGGTTTCAGAAATATCAAAATCTCATAAGATTTTACATTTACTGTTTCCATAACAGGAAATAAAACTACACAGCATCATAAGAAGATGTTTTAATACAGATTCTAAATTAAAAGAAAATAAAATCCATGGTAGTTACCTGGTATTGCCTTCGAAAGGTGAGTTCTCTCCACAGTATCTAGAGCTCTTGCCACAATGCAAATTAACAGTGGGGTTCACAAATAAAAGAATCTTCCCCCCCCTTCCCTCCCTCTTTAGCCAGCAGAAATAATATACTTAATATTTTGTATTGCTGTCATTGAAAAATCTGCTTTAATGTTGGAGATTTAAGAGGGGATGTCTACTATTTTATTACCATATGTGAATAAAGCAGAAGGACAAACAGACAAAACTATCTTAGTTTCCTAGATCTTAATATACTAAAAAAAGAAAGTTTTGTTTGTTTGGGAAGTGATGTTTGTTTTTAATAGGGGATTTGAAATTAAAACCTAAACCTGAAACTAAATTTGAGTTTGTCATCCACAAGTGTTGGTGCTCTATAACCTTCTCGACTTCAGCATAAAGAGAGTTTGAGCATCCTGTTTTCATGTGAAAAGTCTGAAGAAGAATCTCTAAGTCATGAAAACAAAAACAAAAACCAAACATTTTGGAGATTTGCCCCAGATTTTTGCCTCGCCTCTTCTGGTCAGTCTCACACCTACATGTTGGTTCTGCTCCATCATCCCTAAATGCTAGCTGGGGTCAGCTCCTCCCCTGGACGTTCAGGAGGGGCACCTCTCTCAGTATCCATGAAAGCGGGCTACTACCAAAGACCTGAACTGCCAAGTTTTGTTCCTATCAAGGTTATCAAATCTTTTCTAAATCAATCCAAAATCCATGAGGTGGACAAAAATAATCTGACAACACTCTTGTCAAAAATCTGACAAAACCATCTGTCCTGGTGGACAACAGGATGACCACGAGCCAGCAATGTGCCCTTGTGGCCAAAAAGGCCAATGGCATCCTGGGGTGCATCAAGAAGAGTGTGGCCAGCAGGTCGAGGGAGGTCATCCTCCCCCTCTACTCTGCCTTGGTGAGGACACATCTGGAGTACTGTGTCCAGTTCTGGGCTCCCCGGTTCAAGAAGGAAGGGAACCGCTGGAGAGGGTGCAGCAGAGAGCTACCAAGAGGATTAGGGGACTGGAACACCACTCTTATGAAGAAAGGCTGAGGGATTTGGGTCTTTTTAGTCTGCAAAACAAACGAATGAAGGGGGATCTTATCAATGCTTACAAATACTTAAAGGGTGGGTGTCAGGAGGATGGGGCCAGGCTCTTTTCAGTGGTGCCCGGGGACAGGACAAGAGGTAATGGGCACAAACTTGAGCATAGGAAGTTCCACCTAAACATGAGGAGGAACTTCCTTACTTTGAGGGTGGCAGAGCAGTGGAGCAGGCTGCCCAGAGAGGTGGTGGAGTCTCCTTCTCTGGAGACATTCAAAACCCGCCTGGACATGTTCCTGTGCAACCTGCTCTAGGTGACCCTGCTTTGGCAGGGGGAGTGGACTAGATGATCTCCAAAGGTCCCTTCCAACCCTTATCATTCTGTGGTTCTGTGACAATAGCAGACGACTTCATTAGCCTAATATCCTTCAACTGCAGGCAGTTCTGATGAGCAACAAGTTAGATGGCTCATTTTCTATCTCAAAGAGAACTATAATCCCCTCATTTAATGGACTAAAACAAATTTGCCCATATCTTTCCTTCTGTACTGCTACACAAGGCCTGTAGAACAGCTCTGCCATGTGCTGGGGACCAGGACAACCCATTTGGTATGCACGGTGGTGATAAACATATCATTAAATACAGTTTTCCTGCAGATTTCTCATATGCCTGAAGATTTCATAGAATCATTTAGGTTGGAAAAGACGTTTAAGATCATCAAGTCCAACCTAATACTGCCAAGTCCACCACAAAACAACATCCCTAGGCACTAGACCTACATGGCTTTTATTACCTCCAGGGATAGTGACTCAACCACTTCCCGGGGCAGCCTGTTCCAGCGCTTGACAACCCTTTTAGTAAAGAATTTTTTCCTAATATAAAATTCCAATATAAACCTCCCCTGGAGCAACCTGCAGCTATTTCCTCTTGTTCTATTGCCTATTACTTGCAAGAGGAGACCAGCCCTCACCTCTCTACAAGCTCCTTTCAGGTAGTTGTAGAGAGCGATAAGGCCTCCCCTCAGCCTCCTTTTCTCCAGTCTAAACAACCCCAGTTCCCTCAGCCGCTCCTCACAAGACTTATGCTCTAGACCCTTCACCAGCTTTGCTGCTCTTCTTTGGATGTGTTCCAGCACCTCAATGTCTTTCTTGTAGCGAGGAGCCCAAAACTAAACACCACTATTCAAGGTGCAGCCTCACCAGTGCCAAGTACAGGGCGACGATCACTTCCCTAGTCCTGCTGGCCACACTGTTTCTGATACAGGCCAGGATGCTGTTGGCCCTTCTTGGCCACCTGGGCACACTGCTGGCTCATATTCAGCCGGCTGTTGACGAGCACCCCCAGGTCCTTTTCCCTCAGGCAGCTCTCCAGCTGCTCTTCCCCGAGCCTGTAGCTCTGCATGGGGTTGTTGTGATCCAAGTGCAGGACCCGGCACTTGGCCTTGTTGAACGTCATACCATCGGCCTCGGCCCACAAGTCCAGCCTGTCCAGATCCCCCTGTAGAGCCTTCCTACCCTCAAGCAGATCAACACTTCTGCCCAATTTGGTGTCATCTGCAATTTACTGAGGGGGCACTCGATCCCCTCGTCGAAATTACTGATACAGAATTGTATTAATGTTATTATTTACACGTATTAATGTATAAACATTAAATAGAACCGGCTCTAATTTGAGACCCTGATCCTCCAATCATTTCAAAGGCAGACCACAGTAGGAGAGGATGTTGCTTTGCGGAACAGGAAAAACAAAGTCAAAGCTCCCCTGTAAACTCTAAAAGCCACACAGCGGAGCACGGACCGTTGTCCGAGCTGTGGGACAACTCAGCCTCACACGGGGTAGCCACTGCCCTCCCTCCCCAAACTTATGCCAGTCTTCCTTCAGACACAGAGCAGCTACATCCACAGGACATGCATATTTCCTCTTTTTCAATACTGCAAATGTTTGGGTTTTGTTTTTTTGTTTTTTTTTTTTTTTTTTTTTTAATCCCCAGACTGGCCTGGGCACAGTGATTTATTTGGGCTGCCCTACAGGCCCTAGTTAGAAAGGCATATAATAGTAATTTAGAAGGCACTTCAGCAATAACCTTTTCTCACTCAGCCAGAGCTGAAAGCAGATTCAGGGGAAGGCATGACCCTTAAAGGGTTGGTTCCCAGGCAAAGGCAGGAATGGGAGAACCCTGTGGCATCAGCCCTCCAAACCTCACATCTGTGATGGCTCAGAGCCACGTGTGAAACTGTGAGCACTTCTCAAATAAGTGGGAACGAGGGAGGAAGAAGTAACAATCTGCATTGTGTGTGTGATTGATGCACAGCTCCCCGATTAGTGGAATTAGTAAAACTGTGGCCTAATTAAACCCTCTCTCTTGCATCTTGTCAAACTTCCAGCATATCTGGGACACTGAATGGCACCAGTGAGCAGGGTGGCAGCTGCCAAGGATCACTTAGCTTGCCAGGCTTCATTTTTAACATTATTTTGCATAATATCAGTGTGCAATCAATTCTGTATTGTATCAGTACAAAAGCTGAGATTTTGATGATATCAACAGAGTACATAACATAGCTCGAAGTTTTGTTAAAACAATTATAAAAGGCGAATTCTTAAAACAGGTATTGCATATGGAAAGAAAGTGTTGTGGGAATACATGCTCCCTAAGCAGTTAATATCTCTTTTCTCTCACTATTCAAAATTCAGGGCACATTCTGCTAGGTTTATAACACGGTATTACATTACTTGATTTGCACTGATTTACATTACCAACCCTTTTTATGCAAAAAATGCAGAACTTAATAACCTCATTATCACCAAAAAATAATTATCTTGCAAATTTCCCAGGAAACCATGACTTCAGTCAATAGAAACAGAAAGCCAGATCTGGTAAAAGTGACAGACACCTGCATCAACTCCCAGTTCAACAGGAGCAGTGTGTAATACGTGGATGCTGCTGCATGCAACGTCCCTCTAGGTAATTTTTTGGAGCTACTAGGTCTGGCCCAAAGCACAGAAAGTTGTACAAAAAGGTATCCCAGAAAAGCAAATACAGAGTCTGCATAAAGAAAGGTTCACTGTGCATGTGGTACCCAAGCTTCTGCATGCTGTTCAAAATTGTCAACAACAGCAGTGGCACCTAGGAAGTTTTTGGTGCCCTCCTCTCATGCAGATACTCCGCAATTCCACTGTCTCCAGAGCCCCCTCCTTTAGAAGATTGTGAATGCTCAAATTTGTAAGCAACAGTCAAACCTGTCCAGAATGCCAAGGTCATTGCTTTCCTTGTGCTTGTATATTTGGGGTGGACACGACACGGAGAGGAGTCCCTGTTAATATGTGTTTCTATTCTAATTCATGCCTTTTGCGTGGCTTTATATTCCTAGTTTTAAACACTATGCAAAACCTTTTTTTTTCCCCTCTGCATAATTACTGGAACATATTTTAAGTTGAATTAGGAAAAGCTGTGGAAGAGAAAGATAATGTTTCTGCACCACAATGCACACTGTTTTCCCGCTGCTCACTTCTTCCCTCACCAGGAAAAAAAGCCCAGCAAAGACACTTCCCCGGTATAGGGGGAAAGCTTCTTCATAACAATTTCAGGCTTATCCTTGTCTGACATTAATATATGTATATGGAGTAACTACAGTTGCTGCCATCAATATGTTTCTGAAGCAGTCTCCATGTCTGTCAATACTTCCAAATTCAACAGACTTGAGTAAGAGCATCATTTTTCTACTTCTGCTCTTGCTGGCAAAATGAGGCCACATTATCAGTCAGAAAACATCTTTTGAAAAACACCAAGAAACAGGCATATCAGCACTTCTGTTAGGAACAGAAGTCAGCCCTCAACTTCCAAGAACAGTTTTGGCCATAAGCCTAAATCAGCATCCATTCCAGATAGAAAATGTGGCACAAAAAAAAAAAAAGCAAGCAGCATGCCACAGATGAGAAAAAAAGAGGAATGCCACAAAACAAGTCTCTTCCCCATCTCAAGTAGAAAAAGATACTAAGAAATGCTCTGAGGCCTAAAATAATCATGCATATAGGTTTATAGATCAGCCCTTGAGCCATATTGAATAATACCAAAGCTGCAGGTGCTCTTTACATCTGCACAGATTTGTTGTATCATCTTTTCCAAAGACAGGTGTTCAAACTGAGATCTACATGTGCCTACTACACTAGAGTGAGAAAATCACTTCATTAGTGCAATATGGCCAAGAGACAACCTGAATTAAACCAAATGCAGAAAAAGACTTATGAAAAAATAACAGTCTTTAATGAACTAGCTTAATTTTGTTCAGTTTATCGCTTCATGGAAATTACTGTTCAACTGAATGTATTCATTATGTGAATACATCTAAAGTTCTCTTAATTTTTAAGCACGCCATGGACTGACAATGAGTCATTTGCTGTGAGTGTTGGAATACTTGATCTTTAAGAAGTCTGTGATGTAAATGGGGAGATGTGACAAGACATAGTTTCTTTTTGCCCTATGGGATAAGTGTAACACAGTCACTAGGAGAACTTTACAGAAAGCCCTAAGGCTCTGGGTTTCTCTGTGAAAGGAATTTATGGTGAAGCAATAGATAAAGAGAATCATGAAAACATTAAGGTTTGGGGTTGGTTTGTTTTTTTTTTTCCTTCCTTCTTTTCTGGGCCACTTTTGCTTTGCCTAAGGCATCATTCCAAGAAAAGTTAGGCTGCTGTAAGATTTATTGGCTGGGACCAGACTTTGAATGCAATTTTCTCTAGTCACATTCACACAAAGATATTGCATCTTCCTGTACTATCCTAGCTAAGAAAGGCATATATAATTGCTTCTGTGCCAGGTTCTGGTTGGGGGTTTTTGGGAACTCGCTTCTATCACTGTGTCAAGTAATACCCAGCACTGTGTACAGTTCCATTCCCAGTGTGCATACTCTGTGGAGTACGCATACATGTGGAAACTTAAAATTTGTTTACCAGGAGCACTGATGTGAGCAAAATTTGATTGCTTGATTGTTCTCAGAAAGAAAAACAAAGAAGTTGGACGGCACCTACAGTAACTTTGGTTTTAAAATCACGAAAACAAATCTAAGAACTAGGAAAATTTCTAATCCAGGTAAAAAAAAAAAAAAAATTTCTAAATTACATTTAAACTAAATTCAGTAAATAATATCAATTATGTCCTAGAATGCACTGATGGATGACAGCTTATTAAACTGGAGCTGGATGGGACCTATAATGACAGGACAAAGGCTAATGGTTTTAAACTAAAAGAAGGTAGATTCAGACTAGATGTAAGGAAGAAATTTTTTACAATGTGGGTGGTGAAACACTGGCACAGGTTGCCCAGAGAGGTGGTAGATGCCCCATCCCTGGAAACATTCAAGGTCATGTTGGACGGGGCTCTGAGCAACTCTGAGATGCCCCTGCTCATTGGGGGGTTGGACTAGATGACCTTTAAAGGTATCTTCCAACCCAAACCGCTCTGTGATTCTATGATCATACCAACTTAAAATAATTATATGCACATATATCTATTTATGTGCATACAAATATAAAATATCAACATTTATAATATGGACATATTTCTTAACCTTTGTAACCTTCAGCTTCAGTACTGAACTAGAACCATCCCAGGTTCTTAAGAAATGCTGCGCAGACAGACTAAGATCCTAATTGACTGCAGTCACTGGCAGCCCAGGACACAAGATCCCGCATTTCCAGCTGATCTGCTCTTATCTGACAATCCTTAGGAAAAAAAGCACAAGCTCTGACGGGTCTACCAAAAACTCTAGCAGCATCTCCCTGCCACCTTGACTATTATAATACAATTATTAGAGTGAACAGCTAAGAACTGTTATCAGGTTATCAGCCAATGTCCAGGCCATTGTATTCCTGCAACACATCACCTGAAAGAGGATTGGAGACCTTCTTGAGTGTAGAAGAGAAAGGGGAGGGGAATAAAAATCAATTTCAAGCCACGAAAGCTTTACCTAATAGGATTAAATGTGCCTCTTCCTTCAACCACCGTTCCAAGTTTCCCCACAAGTTATAGATAACAGATAGCATCCAAGAAATTAAAATTCTGCCTAGTAACCAAAACCAATCAAAATTTGCAACACTTGCTGTTGATCAATACCTGAGGCACCTTACCCTCTCCCTACATTTAGTGCCATCCACCTGGAAAGAACGTAAGCTAACAACCAGGCCAGGCAGAACCAATGACATTTATAGGTTTCTTCCTCTATTTATCACATCTGACTGACAGGAATTAAAGTATTTTTTAAAAACCCACCACTATGTCTAGAATAAACAGTTGATTACCAGAAAATACATAATAGGAGGAAATAACTTATGAATATTTTGCCTAATCCTTCATTCTTCCTAATATTTCACTGTCATCCCTGACAAACTAAATCAAAGCAACATCTACAAATTCTGATGCAGCATCCCAATACGATGTTATTAAACGTATTTTTTCATACGAAGTGGTATTATATCAATAACTGTCTTCTGAAATGGGTGGCTAGGAGATTATTTCCTTGATTGCTAATCACTAGCTCCATATATTCTGATCTGAAAATACAGGTTGAGTTATTACTGCTGTTGTTGTTCATACCTTGAAAATAGCCAGCCTGTGGCTGTTGCTTTTCTGGCTCTCAGGCCAGAAAGGCACATTTTCAGTGAGAACACCGCGCTGTACACAAAACTACCTCCTCAGCAATGCCAACGCATCACTCGCCACCCAGCTCAAGGCTGCCTTTCTTTTTCCCCATGACACCTTCATGCTCACAGTGCTGTGACTCGTCCCTACAAAAGGCGGGCTTAAATGAAGTGTGGATTTTCCTTCAAAGGTTTTCTGAACAATAACTTCATGTATTAACAAGAGTTCGGGTTTGAAACTGAAATCAGGAAAAGAAAAAGGCCCTAAAGTAGAGAGCTACACAACTTGTACTCTTATTCTAAGGACAGGAACACAATATGGTTCCATGCAAATCTGCAGGGGAAGAACATGAAATAATAACAATCTTATTATATTTTAATATTCGTAACACAATGAGAGAATGAGTGATACACTTGTACTTCCACAACCCTGAGGGGCCAACATATGAAACGCCACGTCTTATCTCCCAGGTCTTGGTGATTGTAGACAAGAGAAGAGGGAGAAAAAGGATTGGAAGAGGATGATGCCACGTTGTGCTGTTTCTGATCTGTCTATCTGAAAAGCAATAATGCCTTTAATCACGATCACAGCAGTGCAGGCATGAAAAAAAAATGGGGGGGGGGGGGGGGAAGTGGGCCTGGGCTAGTCCCTTTTGGTAGCTTCTCCTGGTTGAGTTGGCACAACCATGGGCCAAATATTATGGCCCTGTCATATGAAAACACATTGTTATAGGATCTCCTTCAGCAATTGTACAGTACTGTTTGTATAAATGCACACAGTCAACTTCAAATCCACACGCAGTGAAGAACTACAGGCAAGAACCATTGATGAAATCATGCCCAAAACATTGCTACAGGGAAAGCTCAGAACTAGCCTGGGATTAAGCACTGAAGATCTACTGAAAAAAAAAACCAAACCAACAAAACAAAGCAAACAAGAAAACCAAACCAAACCAAACCCCCAAACACATAAAAGGTCATGGTTGAGAAGAAAATTACATATTTTGTTGTTACTAGATTACTAAACACAAGAAATCAGAGCCAGTTTTCTGAAACAAGCCAGAAGGTAACTACTTTAGAGAATATCCTGAAGGAATTAGGATTCACCTGTTTCGATAAAGAAATTATTCCCGGAAAATGCCACAGGATCAATTTCTATTTCATAGTTGTGGCGCTGGGAGGACAAAAAGGAATGACCATGCACTTTTAACAGAAAACATCAAAGATATCTTCATTTCACTGAAACCATTAATCACATAATAATGAATGTCTATTTAGCTTGTCATTCCAGAGACAAAAGTTTATTCCCATTTAAAACAAAATACTTCTCCCCTTTCCCACAAACTGCATCATAAATGCACCAAAAACTGATGGCCTCTGAAATGAGAGTGCGGATTTACTGAAACATGAAATATACACAACAGATTTGCCATGGCGAAAATCTAATTGAGATTAGGGAAAAGATGGTCTTAGAAAGAAGTATTGCATTCAGAGAAAAACAAGAACAAGGAGACAAATCAAGATTGATTAAGGGAAGTTAGTCCTAGGATTTATACAGTCTCTATTTTGATCTCTCTGGATGCTTTAGTGATCAGACATGTTCACACCTTTATAAGAAAAACAATTACATTTTACCAGAATTGACCAGAGTAACTTTTTTTTTTTAGTATGTATTTCCTGCCAAAAGAATACATAAGTAAATTGTTTAAGACAAAAAAAAAACCCACCATACCCAAACCACACACTCAAAAAGCAGATGACATAGAGGCATTAATCCACTTCATTGATTTATCTTGATAACTAAAACCATGTCTGGAGCTCTTCCTCATGCTTTACCTTGGTAATTTTTCATGTTTCAGTGGGAATTTATTTATCTTCAAAATAAGAGAAGGGTGCTGTGTAGTTTAAAAACCTCAGGTGTTAATAATAAAGCACAAGCTGTATTTTTTAAATTACCAGTCTATGATTTTTTTATTTTTTTTTTTAACACCACATATACAGGCAAAAAAACCCCAAACTTACAAAAGATGGGCAAATAAAACAAACAAACAAAAAAAAACGTTTGACATAACTGTGGATCTAGTTTTGGTCCAGTCACTCTGGGGAATATGTGCTCTTAAAGTTGTTGTCTGAGGTCAGAAAAGCAAAGACAATCCCCCCCGCCCCCGCCAAGTGTTTACAATTGAACATCCATAAATCCATTTCTAAACTAATGGTAGGATATATAGTTTTAGCCAGATGACAGTTATTATAACAACACACTGACAAGATTCATGCTTTCTATGAAATGCCAGCCCCCTTATTAATATAAGCCTGAATAAGTAAGTTAAAATGCAAAGTACAGAAACATAATATTTTTTAACCCATCAACAAAGACAATGCAACTAGTACAAACTTGAAAAAAAAAGTTCTATGCAGATGTTTAAATAATATCTTTATAGACTTGATTTTTGAGTGTACAAAATAAAATACGGACTATTAAAATGGTAGAAGTTTTCTGAATATTTTATTGTAAAACACTGGAAATATTTTCCTCTACAACAGTAACTGTTTTTTCAGATATCATTTATTCTGGCTTTCAGATTTATGATGGAGGTTCATATAATTTACGTCTTTAGTTTTTCCTTCTCCTTACTCCTGAATATCCTATGATACGTCTGCAATTCAGTGATTCCAGCTTACAGCAGAGAAATCTTAAGCTATCTAGCATCTATATCAGTACCTTCTTTGCTACATTTCTCAAACTCAGCTGAAAATTATGCAGTCTCCCTCTGATTCTGTCGGAGAAAGCCCAAAATTTGGAACACTTCCAAAATATAACAAAAATAACATATACTAGGAAACATAAAATGCTTTATTATTTTTAAAATCATATGCCGGTGTTCATTCCATACTTTGCAGGCAAGATTTATTATTTTAATTTCTCTTAAATGAAGAATCAAAATTTAAATATAAAATTTACTCAACACTACTACTAAAAATTTGACTTCGCAACCAAAAACAGATTTTTACCCCAGGAGTCTTAAGCATTTCTTCAAATTACATTCAAACGCTTTTTATATCTGTTCCCTAGCAGATACAGCAATCGCAAAGCTGTAATCCTGCTGCAAACATAACCATGACACCAGAAGGCAAACTGATTACATCTTATGAGATCCACACTTCCATCTAGATGTGTTTCAGTAGCAAAACTCACTTAGGCAAGTTCTGAGCCTATTTCTCCTGTAATTTCTCAGCAGGAATCAACATAAGCAATACTTTGATGATCATATTTCTGCAGGATTACCTGCTATAGGCAGTACCTTTCTTTGCCTCCAGACAAAATAAAATAAATTAACACATTCTCAGAAAGGCAATTCCAAAGGACTGAAATATGTCCCGTGCCTTTGTGGGAATCTGTGCATTCCTAGCTTTTTCATACATATGAATGAGGTTGTTGCATTTTTTTTAAACAAACAAAAAGGTAGAAGAGCTTCCCACGGTTTCAGCAACAGTTATCCCTTTGGGGTTTTTTCATGCATTTTTCTTTTACTACCATTCTTTTATGACCAATTCCACAGTTATTTTTGTTGCCAAAAATAATTTTAAAAGCTCTCCTCATCCCCGACAAGAAATCCCATCTAGTGGATGGCACACAGAGCCTCCAGCATGGGAACTCCTTATGCCAAGCACCATTCCATCAACGAATTCCTCTAATTCTGAAAAAGCCGCTCTCTGCCTAATCTCAGTCTGGCTGGCTCCTTACAGTTCCCGTTGTCTCAAATGGTGATTGCATCCTCTCAAGTCCACCTTCAAACCAGGATTTCACTTTTCTCCCACAGTTTCTCCTGCCATAATAGCTGAGATTGGATTAGTCCTTTAAGATCAGCTGTACTGAAGTAGTGATGCACTTCTCCAAAACCAAACAAAAGTACAGCTAATATTGCCTGCTCTGTTTATGTCATGTTTTCATCATTTTGATTTGTACAATAACATTGAAACAAATATACCTAACGAGTCAAGGTGTATGGTAAAAGTCACAACCATGCCACTCAACCCACTCCTTCCCACTCCCCTCTTGAGCAGAAAGGAGGAGGAGAGCCCACCCGCTACGGCTGGCATCCCACCGAGGAGGGGACTACCAGCACAAATTCTCCCACCCAGCTTGGCTGGGGGCCACAGGCTCTGCTCTGCCTGAGGAAGGGTGTCATCAGGCTTGCTGTGGTCCCGCAAGCTCTGCGCTGTGCCCACCAGCCTGGCATCTCTGCTACTTACAGACTTTAGGGACTCATCTGATCACACCTCACAGAATTAAGTGATGACAAGTGATGGCAAGTTCTCAGTACTAATATCTAAGAAAATCTTGAAGGCGAGATATCACCAACATTCAAAAAGTATCTGTCTTGTCACCTTGCATAATTATGTACTCTATTTAACTTGAATTTTTAAACTTCAAATTCACAAAAGAGAGAACATATTCATTAATTTTAAAGAAAAGTCCTATCTAGGAAAAAAACTGTATAACAAATTTATAGGAATAAATTTATATAACAATTTGTATGTCTTTTTTCCTTTTCTTTGTGCTATTTCATGCAAACATTTCTGATGCTTTGGTTTATAACTAGTCAAAACATTACTTAATATGATGCAATTCCAAAGTGTAACTGCACAATCTTAAAAAGATATGTAGAAACTTCTGCCATCGAGAGACAAGTTAAAAAATAATGAAAAAGCCTCACTTGTTATTGAAATGAATTTCAAACATGATGTTATGCTTGAGTTACAATGCTACGGTATGGATTTACTAAGAAAGATGTAACCATTACCAAGGCCACTGCTAAACACAATGAGAAGCAACCATATATACATTTTTATTGAATTAGTCAAAATGTTTCTAAGTGTCTCAGAAGTAACACAAGGATTAGGGAGATTCTGGCATTTGGAAAAACAAAACAAGTAAGCCAAAGCCAACAAACAAACAAAAAACCCCAAAGTAAAACAAAACAGTCTTGACCAAAACAAACAGGATACTTATGCTATGTTGCCTAGGAAGTAAATGGATGAATGAACAATAAAACTTAGTGAGAAAGTTGGATTGTATTATTTTCGGATACAGCATTAAATATAGACAGGGATACTGGCCAAAACTGAGGCCAGTTCCATTGCTAAAAAAATATTCTGAAATCAAAAAGATTAGATATTTCCCCAGTATAGTAAGGCCATCAGCTGTGTCTACTTTGATTGGAGGCACAATGAAATTTGAGACATAAATCACCTGTTATTCTGTATTTTTCCCATGGCTAGCACGGCATGGCTCCATTTTTGATTGACCTCAGGGCACTCTCCTAATAAAAATGACTGCCAGTAATGAAACAATTCAAAAAATAGTCCTACTTCTAAATATACCGTCACAAAGTTGTCAGAAGGCCAGGTCTGTACCTGAGTTTTGATGCTTGAACCTCTAAAGTAAATGCAGTAAAGAGAACAAATGCCTATAGCATAATTGAAACACGTAGCCAGAATTTTCTAGTTCTACTTGTAGGAACTGTAAATACATTTGCTGTATTTTTCAGAAATGTTGTTCAGGGATACAGAAAAACAGCTTTCTCAAATTGGCTTTTGACTCCAAAAAGCTCACAGGTTTCATCTGTCAGCGAAACATTAAAACCGAACAAAAACAACCTCACAGGTTAAGATGCAAAGGTATGTTCAGAAGAATTTCCAAACTAAGCAAATTGAAAACACTTAACAACACACTGGGTATTGTACAGTATGTCTCAAATATCCATTTCAAACCATTTTCAATTTAAACAAAGTTTACAAAAATTCAAGTTTATTTCCTCCCTCTCACCGGGCTGATCTGAAGCGGCTTTTCTCCTGTTCCCTCCTTGCTCTGATCTGAATGTTTAATGTTCTATTTTATGTCTCCCTTTTTAATCTCCCTTTCAGATAATCCCTTGGACATACATTAGCTGTCTCAAAGTTTTTCCCTCCATTTGGTTACGTTTCAGCTTTTCAAAACCACACAGCTATTTGACTGACTCTTAAAGAATTTATAGCTATAAAACAATAGAGCCAATTTTTCTGGTCTTTTCAGTTGGCTAGTTACCACAGCAGCAAAGGTGAACTAAGCCAAACTTTCCTGAAGCCAGGGCAGCGTACTCATGAAGAACTCACATTTCTAGGGCATTCGGATAGCTAGGTCTCTGAAAGGGTTTTGTGTTGGGCGTTTCACTAACAAGCCAGGGCCATTGGCTCAGGTCAGTTCCCTGATTACCATGAGCGAACAGAGAACGAGTGGTACAGACCAGAGATGGGGGGAAAGATTTAGATCTGTTGACTATCAGATCAGGAGTAGATTAGAGTGATACAGCTGAATGCTTGTTAGTTTTGTGAGGTTCATCCCTGATGAACCAGTTGCTGAAATTATTTCAGAAAATCACAAGCTTACTTCAGCAGAAAGCAGCAGACAACATCCCTTACGCTACAATATACCATCGCTTTACGAATATCTTTTCCATATTTTATCTACCTAAGATATTATTTTCCCCTAATTTGATTTAATACTTTAGTAAACAAAGTATTTTGTAAACAAAGTAAACAAGAGCAACAGGGGCATGTTGTCTCTTGAAGCCACTAGCCACGCCTGCAAGGATCTCCCCTCCTTCCTGTGGCAGCTTTGTTTCCACAAGAGCCTTTGATCAAGGGGAACTGTCTAATGCCTTCTGGAAAACCTAGCAAGCTGCACCAAATAGATTAAATCAGGTTTGCCAAGCATGAATTTCCTTTAAAATCACTCTTCCCTGGTGTACTGTATTTAGCCCTGTGTTCCCCTATTCACTGTTTGCTACGATTTCTCCTCATTAGTCCCATACAGTCTTCAGCCTTAACTGCTGGTAGTTCCCAGCTCTCCCCTGGAGTCCTGGCATCAGCAAGAGATACCAAAGTTTTACATGAGAAGCTTCACTTCACAATTGCTAATGTATCTGAGCTGCTTGATCTCTGAGTTACTTAAAAACTCTTCAGTGATTATTAGCTGACCTTGGGTATTTTTGCCTAGTTACCTGTAACTTCTTCTGTCAAGCCCTTCAATCAGATCCTTCATAGAGGTGGGTGGTAGTAAAAAATATAAATAAATTTACAGCTCAATTTATTTCTGAGCTTCTCTAACACTAATTGTCTCCACTGGCATTTCTACAAAGATTTAAAAAGGCAGTTGAGATTTCCTACCCCTCTTCTCTGAGGCCAGTATTTATTTGAGCACAATACAATTCCTAGTCCAGTGAGTTTCTAATTCTCCCTGATTAATACAGGCTAATATATAGACCCAAAACTTTATCGAAAACCATCCCATCCAAGAATAGTATCCCTAAAAAAGGACTGGCCATAAACAAATTCTTTGCAAGCTGTATTGCTATCCATCGATGGCAACACTGATCTGGAAGCGAGGTAAATTCTTTGCTATGCAGGAATGTTGTGAAAATTCATGCTTCTCATTCATACCCTGCCGTGCCATTTTGTCTTCCCTCACTTGTCTGTTCTATGTAGACCTACTGTCCTACATGGCCTCTGAATATCTGAAAGCACAGGATGCCTTGCAAAAAAAGCAATGCAGGTATTGTGTGAGCCATTCAGAAATGGCTAACGATTTTGGATGTTCAAGTTTAGAGGCCTCAAAAAGGACTACACTTTCCAGATGGCAGGCGCTTAACTTCTTAAAGCCTTTTTAAGACATCTTATACTGGCTTCTCAGAGACTCAGACTTACCATTTACTTTTCAAAATGTCAGCCTCAGTACTGCAGATAGCTTAATGCCAAAAAGAGCCTTTTTGATTTCTAAAGAGGCTCAGATTAAAGTTATGTAATATAGTAGATAACCATGGGCACTTTGGGAACCAAAAGGCTTTGTAATGTTTCAATATACTGTGAATTTTGTTTGCGATTGACACAACTCTGCAGTTCCTTTCACTCTGCGCAAATAACTGTTTTCTCCCATTCCACAGCTGAACCAAGGCCATGACAAATCTCGAATTCTGTTTCATAGCTATCTGTAGGCTGAGTTTTCACCATTATTGTGCCTGATTCAGTAGAAATTGTTATCATCGTCTAGATATCAAAACAATTATTTTACTTTCTTATCAATCCATTAAAAATAGAGAAATAAAGGAAATTAGATACGAATTGAGAGAATACACATTGTACGTAATTGCTTTTTATTGGAAGCCAGGGCATGAATGTATTGGCAGATGCCAGGTTAAGAAACAGTCTGAATTTCAGATATTAAACCTGAATTGGGATTCTTTTGAGTAAAATGTACAGAAAAAAGCAAGTACAAAAAGTATAAAAAACCTGATCAACTAAAAATGGAATATTTTTTTAAAGGATTGTTAAAAAGTGTCAGAAAAATCATGAGAAATCAAAGGAAGTCAAGCCACAAGCCAAATTGAACTTAGCTGAAAAGCTAAGTGGCATTAACAGATTTAATTTAAGAGTTTGTTTTGTAACACAAATTACTACACCATCCTTTACTCTGATCTTTGGGACATTCTGCAGCCAGAAGTTTTTTGTATCATCTTACAGCTGAATACTCTACTCATGAAGATGCCTGCTCCCTAGACTAGATTACACCATGCGTCATTCCCATAGACAAAGGAATTACAGAGGCGAAGAACCTGGAGGAAACCAACATCTAACTAGCTCATAGGCCAAATGTGCCCAGCAGAAAGACCAAGAAGATGTTTGTGTCTAGAGGAAAAACGTGACAGAGCTCTGACTGTTGAAAACGTCCCAGGAGTGTCAAGCACGGAGGTCCCCTTCATGAAAGACTGGAAGTGTACCTATGCTGGGAGCTCATTTCCAGTATTGCGTGAGGAGGGAAGGAGAAAAGGATGCCAAGTTCACATGGAATCTCTGTCACCTCCACTGACGCTTGAGCTGAGATTCCCAGGGTCCATCTAGGCTTACAGCCTGACAAGCTGGCAAGAAACTCATACCCTTGAAACTGGGAAAGCAACACTTTTACAATCAAGAATCTGCACTTCTTTTAAGCCTCCAGTCTATAAAATTCAATTACTGTGGTATGCTGCAGTCTTAAATAAAACGCATGCATACCTTCTGTTTTTATAGGAAATCATGTTACAGGATACATGGTATTAATTATCCGTACCAAAATGTAATCAAAAGATTATACACAGATCTGAAAAAGAACTAATTACAGTAAAACCTTGATATTTTTGCTAGTAGTCTCAGTCAAGGAAAATGGATATTCATCATGAGTATACTCCTGTCAGGCTATTCAGACAGAAGAAATATTCACAAAAGAAACTGTGAAATAATTAATACACAAAGGACCTTTCTGATGACACATAAATACACTCTACTCCAATAAGACGTTGCATCAAGATTTAACAGTGGGATACCAGACCAATTTAACACAATCAGTAAAAACCTTAGACCAGATACTGAAGTAGTTTTGCTTTTAATGATAGCAGACAATACCTATGCAGGTACCTGTACATAGGATGACCTGATTCTGATGCATAGCATCAGCAGTAGTTGGTTTTTTTCTTATAGGCTTAAAAATACAATCCAAAGACAATTTCATCTGTGTATTAGTAATGAACAGTTTTTAAGACAGCACATTAACAGCTTCATCAGCACAATTAAACCTTGTGTATTGATTTTGCAATTCTCTAAAACCAGTTCCTCTCCGGGTTGCATTCATACTGATCAATACATGGCCCTTTGGTGTGAAGAACTCTGCTTTCTTCTTGTGTCTGTGCTTTCAAGGTCTCTTCTACGACTGTTCAAGCTACGCTACAACCATTCAGGCTACAATACGTTCTTATCCTATAGACTGCTCTGTGCAGCAGTGTCTTCCTGCAACCATATGCACAGAAAGCATACAATACTTTCTCAGCTACTGTTGTTAATATCTAGTTACAGCAAAGCTATTAAAAGCACTCTGAATTTGTCTGTCTCATAGCAGAGATGTTACTTCTAAAACATATCAAGCAAGACTGAGGTCACCCTTCCCTTCTGCCTGATCTGTGGTATCACTAAAGGCATTAGAGAAGCCTGCCTAAAGAGGGCATATGATGAATGCCCAAGTCTAGGAGGAGGAGAGGAAAGGGTATTTATATCCCTAAATGGCAGCATAACTCCTGTGCAATAAAAAAAAAAAGTAACTATCAAAATACAGGTTATGCTTCCCTCCTCACTGAGCTGTTGTGAGACAGGGAAATGAAAAACGAGGCAGGAGCAGTTACCCATGTGCTCTTGAGTGGGCTGCAAGTAATCCACAAAGTCCAACATCTCCAGGCCCCAAAACACTGTTCATGTCCTTTTCTACCTGTGCCAACTGTGGCTCCCACTTTAGCTCCTCTCCAAAACATAGGTGTCCCTGGAGTGCTACCAAGGGGGAGGCCTTCTTAGGACTGCCCCAGCTGGGACAGCCCAGGCAGGCGGCCACACCACAGGCTGAGAGGCCTGCAAGCAAATGCCGAGCGAGCAGGCAGAAGTGGGTTTGGTCCTCTTAAATTTACTTCCTATTCTAAATAGTATGCATCCTCACCATAAACGTTTATGTTTTTCCTATTGCACGGTACTATTTTCTGATCTCTGACGATACTACTGGTACCAGAAAACCAGAAGGAGCCTTGGGTTGTTCCAATAGTAATTAACAGTGTTTTTATCTGATGAGTATCTGACTTGAGCATAAAACACCACAATGGCAAAAAGTTCAGTATTTCCACACGTGCCAAGCAATTTGCTGTGTAACTCTTCAACCCGTCATAACAATACTGCTACAAAGGTCATGTCCTCACTGAGAAAAAATCCCTAACGAACATAGATGTCAGCCTCCATGAGTAAAATTTCACAAAAGTCTCATTGGAGATGACTTTTAGTAGCATACACACAAATGAAGCATATTGGATAGGTTCTTCAGCTTTTTTTTTTTTTTTTAAATCCTCCCCTGAGATCTTAGCAAAAGCAGCGTTGATCGGCAAATGAGAAATCCTCTAAGTGGAGATAACGCCTCCAGCAATGTGCCTCAGAGAGCTGTTGTGTGCATGACTTCACGTCAGCTAAGCACTTACAGCAAGGTAGCACAGATATCTGCTGCCTACTATTTCTCCTCCCTCCTAGATTATTTTCTTCACAGCCACTCATTTATATCCATTTAAATTGTAGAGAAAATATACTAAATGAAGGTATATTGTCTGGAAAAAGCATTAAAGTGACCTGATCACTTTTTCTGTCTGTTGCTTGACAGCCAGAACATTACAACAACTGATTTGGGACGGCGTTTGATTTCATTCAGTTTGTAGAAGAGAAAAAACAGGTTTATTGAAGCATTTAGAACTTTTTTTTCACTGAGCCAAGTGCATCATAAAGAAAAGAAAGATCTAATATCTACAGCAAAATAAAACAAAAAATGTCTGTATATAAGCATCATTACATCCACCTCTCAAAATCACCATGGTCTCATGCCAAGTTCTATCAAGCTTTTCTGATCCACAATAGACTCATATTTTGACTGTTAAATGGAAGCAAATTAAATTTCACAAGATTCCACATGATAAAGCAGTTACAGGTCATTTTACAGCATAGACGTTTTCCATAATTGTGATTCCCATTTTGAAAAGAGGAGTGTAAAAAGGAAAGAGGACACTTCAGATTTTCTGATTATCCTATTCATTTTCTTTATACTTGAGTTCTAAATTAGGCAGCTGTTCATACCTCTAATCATAACAATAAATTTAATCTCCAAACATAAACCCTTCAAGAAGCATTGCAAGATCTTCCAAAAAAACAAGTTTTCTTTGGCATTTTGTATTTTTTAAATCATGAATTATACATCAAAGTCAAAAAAGAAGAGTTAACAAAATCAATTTATGCAGTCTTCATTAATATTAATGTGAACCAAAGCATATAAAAGATTTTTTTTTTTCTTCTTACTATATACTCTGATTCCACTCATGGCACAACTCATTTTTGCACTGTATTTTGCTTTTTCCCTTTTTTTTTTGTACACGCCACATAAGGACTGCCTGAAATGACAGCTAAGATAAAAGCCTATGAAATCTTTAATTTTCTTTTTTCATCTTTATTTTCCTGTATTATTCTGAGAAGAAACAAATTATATTGACCTTGAAATCAAGATGTTAAAAATGACTGGCCTCCATAGTACTTTTAAGTACATACATGTGTGTACAAATTTTAAACACATATCATATACACCTGAATAAATTGGAAGCTTCCCATACTGTACCACAGAAGTGATGCTTCTGCAGATACTCTTTTTCAGAACGCAAGCTGTTCTTGCGTATTAATAACACATATTAATAACTATCATGTACATAACATTTATCAGTTATTATTTGCTGCATGGTCAAACACTCCACTGCAGTCAAAAAACATCAAGAAGTCTTTGAAAAATGAGAGAGAAAAACATCAAAATTCCATGCTCTGGGTGTTTCCCTTGCCCTCCTGTTGTTTTTGTTAATTAATCTTATTTAGTGTGCATCTGCAGGAAAAAAGAGAACAGATACAATCGAAATAACAATTTGATCTGTATCTAAACCAGAAAGAATCAAAAACATCAGACAGAAAGAATTAATGAGATGTTAAATTTTGTTTGCAGAACTAACATGAAATCATTATCTGTGATCTCCTTGGTCTAGACAAATATTTACATCTACTTTTAAGGCTTCAGCAATACAATAAAACTTGAAGCCAATCCTGAAAAGTAGTTTTAGACATTTGTTATCATAAACGTCCTTAAGAATTCTTTACAACTTTCCTGTTACCACCTAGCTGCCTTTTTTACATGGTTTCTGTTTGCTGCTTAGTTCAGTGGAGGAGGTATTGCACAGGAAGCCACAGAGAATCATTAGGCCGAATCCCATTTGCTTGAACTTTTGCCATCAACTCCAACAGAGTAGGAGTACAATCCTTGTATCTCGATGTGGCTTCATAATTTCATAATTTCCCCAAGCAGATTTAAGCAACTCAGAGACTCTTCACTTTGTTTCCTGGGGAGGTGAATATTGATCAGGCAGCAAAATAAATAAAAAAAAAGTTATTTCTACAGCTGTATACTGATGTGTTGTTCTGTTCTCTTAGCTTATAAAAAGAGTCAAATTAAGATTTTTAGCCTCTAAGACAGTTGAGCTCAAGGACTTTTTGTCAGTGGTTTTATTTTTCACTCAAGTTCCCAGAACTGAGAGCTATCCCCATTTTTGGTTTACTAGGATACTACTCTGAAACATGTAAGCGTGCATTTGTAGATCCATTTATATTATTTTGCTACTTTAAAATAGTCTTTTTTTCCTTTCTTTTTTTAAATTCATCAAGATTTCATTTCCATGGGAGTTTCAGTCCTGCTGTTACTTAAAACAAGAATACACCCTTTTCATCCCATCTCTCCCCAAAAACCACATGGCCTCCTTCTGAAGCAAACTTAAAGAATTTATTCTCTAAAGAACGCATGAGGTGCCCTCCACCCTTGTTCAAAGGCAGAAGAACAACCTCTCCGCAGGAGCTGGAGCAGAGGTGGTGTTTCCACCAGCTTCTGAGAGCGGCGTATACCAGGGAGCACCACGAGGCTCACAAACCCTCTGCCACCCGCGAGCACTAGGAAGAAAAATATGTGTCAAAGAAAGTGTCAGAATACCTTGGAGAGTCTGATTTTCCAAGAGGAGGAATCCCTAATTTTATGCACCAAAATTTTAATAAATGCATTGGAGGAATTTTATATTATCTGTGATTTTGCTGAAAAGGAACAGCTGTTAGCTACGACTGTAGCCTGCACAGTCCTGTGTAGAGTTATTTTTCCAAGCCCAGCCCCTGTCTCAAACCTACCAATGCAGTTGTACCTTTTCAGGAAGTTTTATCTACGCAATAGCCTCCTCCAGTTATCATATTACATTTACCATGTAATAAAAAAAAATAAATCAGACATTATTAGATAATAAGATACGTTGTTCACTTCCTAGTGTTCACAAAACAGTAGCATATTGAGTACGTAACTTTTGTTAATTAGGGCATCCACCTACCTCCGTGTTTCAGACTTTAATATTACCACTTTGAATATTCTACAGCTCTTTGATGGTTGGCCAAAAGTATTGCATGTATTTGATAGCAGCGTATATCATATATATAGCAAATATCAATATATTTGTCTGCAATACACCTTCCATAGCAGGGCACCCTTTCAGTG
This sequence comes from Rissa tridactyla, assembly GCF_028500815.1. Lineage (NCBI taxonomy): Eukaryota > Metazoa > Chordata > Aves > Charadriiformes > Laridae > Rissa > Rissa tridactyla. The sequence goes on from NC_071466.1 coordinate 93,951,049, forward strand.
CTCCCCCATCACCGTATAATCCATCTTAACAAGTTAACAAGTTTTACTCACAACTTTAATGACCCACTCCTGTGCAGTCAATTTTACACTAGGCATTTGTTTGTACTTCAAACACAGTTCCTGTACTCTTACATAATCTAGAATTTTCACAGGCACACAAAATTAACTTTTCCTGGCTTTCCTTAGATATGGTTTGGGGATGGAACGGAAATTCACAGCAGCAGCAACATCTCTGAAAGTATCAATTCTGTTCCTTTCTCAAAGTTATCCCCCAATATGGGAAAGCGACAACTCAATTATATAAATGATTGCCATTTCTATAATATAATAAAAAATTTTGGAAGCCCTCATTAGCAAACAAAATAGAATAGTAAAAAAACACCAACAAAATACTGGGCTATTTATTAACAAAATTTATTTTCTAATATAAAGAGGTTACTTAGAGCAATGTACCGCTATGCTTGGAAATAATGTTCAATTTGATTTTACAGGACTTGAGATTTCAGCATTTGTATTGTCTACTGACTTCATCCCAGCTGCAAAGACCACCCTTTTCCTACAAGCACTCTTAAGAACAGAGACTCCCTTTCCTGACAATCTAGGTAAATGATTCTAGCAAGGATCACATGCGGCTCCTTTGTTAGACATGAGGGTTTGGTGTGGTGGTTTTTTTTAAGCAGCCCTGAAAATATTGTCTGTTCTCCCTCATTTATTCACAGTGGTTCATTAGCCAGTTTTTTTAAAGAACAAACACAAATTACTGGGATATACAGGTCACGTGGTTTATTATAAAGTAGCATCAATTAAACATGTTAAAAGTTATTCCCTCACTTGCAAGAGAAAACAGAATCAGTATTAGCTGTGCTTTGTGTTTTCTAGATTAATACAGTAGGTTTTTACCCTGAATAATGCATGACTGCTTGGATTAAAACAAAAGAAAGTACAGACATGCTTTTTGTGTCTTATTATCCATTTAGTGTTTTAGAAGGAAATCCCATTATGCTCCATCCATCAAAAAACTGAAATTAACGATAAATCCACAGATATCCAAAACGCTGCTGCACTTACCCAACTTTCAAAGGAGACAGCATCGTGATTATTTGTGCTACTGTATTGTTGTAGGATTTGTACCATATTTCACGTATTAAGAGATGCACTTCTAAGAACTGAATTTCTGAGTACTGAAACTTTTTTTCCTCCCTGCTTCATGTATAGTTTGTTTGGCTTTCAGAAGAGCTTTTCATTCTTCCTGAAGCAGTGGAAATTATCATTTTCTGAGACAGAAATATGTTTTGGGGCACTTGCACATGGTCTGTGGCCCTGATGTACATGTGTGTATTGGCGAAGCGGAGCATCAAAAATAAGTTCTGTGAATCCTCCCACATTAAACATTTTCAGTACAATAGCACCCAACTGTCAGGCATGAGAAGGACCAGACGATATCAGACCCAGGAACCCCTCTCATCTCAATATGCTCGCTGCCTAGAAAGATTCATCAACCATCTCTATTTCAAGGACAGGTCTCCTGGAAAAGCATTAACCGCCATGAGAAAGCACATAGGAATGATGCACATGCGAAAATACTGTAAATGGTACAGTGGTGGACAATCGTAACAGTCAGTCTCTTAAATGAAGTGTTCTGCACATAAAGAGGCTCTAGCCAGCAGATCTCTTGTGTTCCTCTGTTCCCGCAATTCTTCATTGTTTATTGCTGAAAGCTGAGGTGTCACGTATAGCAGTTTCATGGTTATGGCACCCTACATAAGCCATCGAATTTCAATGGAGCTTCCAAAGTCCTGCAGTTTTAAAGTAATGTTGTGTCAATCCTTGTATAGGAGTGAGAGTAATGCTCATGCATCCGTAGGCGCTCAGAAGTTTGCTTCTCCGCCTTAACTAATACTATGAGAAAAGGAGCGTCAACCATTCACTACCCTATTTTAACATTTTCACTTTAAAAACATACTTTAAATAAAATGCATGTTTAACAGAAGGGCCCTGATGACGGTGAACTACTCTGTTCATGAGCACCTAAATATTATGTTGTTTTAGGAAAGTTTATACTTAAATTGAGTATGAATCCTTAAAGCTTGAATCCTTTGTCCCACTGATTCCATCAGTCTCTGGCACGTCTGCTACAAATATAAAACCCGCTTACATATACAGAAATGACTTTATGTCAGACCATAAGCTTTTTCTTTGCACTCCTGTGCTTTGGTCCCTTCAGCTTCCACCGACTCAAGCTGACCCCTTCAGAGAAGCGCAGCCTGGCCTTAGGTGCCCCTGCAGAGGCATTCGCAACCTGCTCTTCCTGCCACAGATACAAAGGGTGGCCGATACTGCCATCACCAGCAAAGCTTCTGAGGGCCCACTGAAGGACACTGGGCTCTCCCAAAGCATTTATTTCCATAGATTTGGAAGGAGGCAGACCTCTTGTATTGCACTCTTGTTTTCTTGGAGTGACAAAGGACTGCCCACCCTACCTCCACGTGCAGGTTGGCACCACAAGACTCAAGACATGACCAAGGTCTGGACTTCAGTCTGGGGTCCGTCACAAAGACAGCAAGTCACAGGGGCAGCAGCTGTGTGCCACCACGGCTGCTCCATTGGCACGAGCACTCTCTGTCCTAACTCGGATTAAATGTCTGTGTCTGCTCCGGGAAGCTCTATAATGCATATAACCTGGCGTGACCAAGAAACATTAGGAGATAATATTCTGTAGTTCCTGAGGAGACATTTAGAGGTAAATGGTAAGTGTTACAATTTCCAGGCAGCCTTTTTTTTTTTTTTTTCCTTTTCAGATTTTGCACATACACCCTAGTTTCTCAAAGCTTCATTTACATTACTGAATAGCAGGTTCAAGTTATCACACTGGATTCAGTGAGGTATCCACAGCCTGATACATTCCTACCTACCCCAAAATGAGATGTGCATTCAATCATGCACTTTGTAAGACATATTTTATGCTGCCATGTAATTTGTACAACTTATTATCAGGCTTACTGTCAGAGACAACAGCAAAACTATTCAACTAAAAATAATTCATTTTCCCTTTATTCTGAGAGGGAAGAATACCAAGAAGAACATGAAAAAGGCGATAAGCATGTATTACTGATTTTAAATATTAAAGGAATTTATTCAAGGACTTTGAAATGTCATGGACATCAGGCTGTGAAATTATTATTTTGATACTATATACAGTAAAATATAAGAGTGTATTAGTGCCGTGCTGTATGACATTTCCCAAGCAATTACTTCCCCACATTCCAAGCCAATTGGATAACTTTTTGCAAAATATCATTTACAGTTTTTTGTTTCTTTTGTGTATTGTTAAATGAGAAAGCTATTAATAGCTTTATCTCCCCAACTATGGTCAAGTATATTACACATCTTGATTAAATGCATGCCTTCTTAAATGTATAGAATTCCTAAAGAGGATAAGTTCTGATGTATTTCCCAATTTGTTTCTCAAAATCTTCAGTCACTAATATGAAAAAAAAAATAAGTGGAAGGTCTTTTTAGAATGCATACCAGACAACAGAGGAAAGTGGAAACCTAACATACACTGAACTTCAGATATATTTTTCTGAGGAAAAATGCTTTCACTGGTTGCAGTGATGCCTTTTCAAAATATTTAAAAATGAGTGAACGGGTTTATAAGAGAACGAAAAGTTCTAATTTCACTTACAGAATCTCCCTTAGTAAGGCAGAAAGGTGACTCAGGCCTGGTTTAAACCTGAGTCCTTTAAATGGGCACAGCACCAACACTAATTGCACTGCAGCTCCATGCCGGATTAATGGCAACTGGTTAATGCCCATCCCCGGGGTGAAGCATCCCTCAGCCCAGGGGGCTGCCTGGCGAGGCTGTGGGCTACCCAGCTGTGAGCGCCCATGGCACCCTGCCCTGCACAGCCACCAAGTCCCAGCACACTCCAGTTACCCCAGGATCCCCTTAAGGTGGCCATGCATGGATCTGAGCATCTTGAGCACTGGGACATCTCTGTGCTTCAGTCTGCACCTGCTTCTGGTTTCCAGGCTGCTGAGATTTTTCAGCCCCATGGTTTTGTTATGCCTGAGCTCCTATAAGGTGTTTCCTCGATGCCTTGCTCTCCTATTTATGGATTTAATTGAGCAATACAGGAAAAAAATCAGACTTATGATAAGCTATTTGCAAATAGCATACGCACGCTTTTATTGTGTGTTCGTATAATTTATTGTGGAAGTGATTAATATATTCAATATGCATTTCCTCCTAATGACTACTTAGTAATTGATTCATAACACTATCACGGTATTTTCCTACAAAACGCGAGAGGAACGTCAGGGAAATCGACTATTATAACTGAACCCTGTAACATGTAATCAGTTAGAACTGCTTTGCCTTCCACTTAGGCAATAAGCAAACACAGTATTGTGTAATAAGTCATGCTTGCTGTGTTGCTAGGCACTATACTAATGACTGTTCTTAACATACGTGTAAATTACTACACCCTAACTCAGATCCTGCAGGGCCTTATTACAATTTCCCATTTTTAAGCACAAGTGGAAGAAATACAAATTAAAGGAAATTCTTTACACAAAAAAACATGGACTTTGTTAAAAAACCAAACCCATAAAACAGAAAAAACACCCCTTAAAATGCTACCAGTTTTTATAATTTATGTAAAATACATAGAGTGCAATAGAATTATAATTCAAGTACCTACTAGCAGCGTTTAATAGCAGCTCTCAGGCTGGGACCCCACTGTCCTAGTCACAACGAATGCATGTTAAGTCCTTATACTCCCTCTACCCTAACATTTTCATCCAGGAGATGATCTTAAAATAAAAATAACTTCATACAAATTTGCAGCAAACACAAAGTAGCGAATATAAGGTTGTGTTTTAGTTGTTCAGCAGGAGCACTAACTTCTCCTGTTGCTTCACCTGCCCAGATTTCACTGAAAGAAAAGTTAGAGAGGCAGGAAACAGCAATGTTATTTTAGGCTGAGAACAGCTTGTTCTGCCCTTCAGTACTTCCATAAATAACACTGCTGCTTGCCACTGGAAGCATTCCTAGACTGATAGAATGGTTAGGGTTGGAAGGGACCTTAAAGATCACCTACTTCCAACCCCCTGCCCTGGGCAGGGACACCTCCCACTAGACCAGGCTGCTCAAAGCCCCATCCAGCCTGGCCTTGAACACTTCCAGGGATGGGGCATCCACAGCTCCTCTGGGCAACCTGTTCCAGTGCCTCACCACCCTCATAGTGAAGAATTTCTCCTTAATACCTAATCTAAACCTACCCTCTTGCAGTTTAAAGCCATTACCCCTTGTCCTGTGACTACACTCCCTGATAAAGAGTCCCTCCCCTCCATCTTTAACTTTGATCTCCTCCACACTCTAACTAATAAAGTGCAGGGCAGGGTTTATTAATGTCTATAACAACTGTCAAGAGCAGTGATGCAACTGATTAGGGTGGGAACAGAAAGACCACAGAGGGAAGAAGCTGGGAAGACTTCACCGCTCTTCCCAGGAAAAAGAAACCAAATCAAACCCCCACTCTTCCCCCACCACACTCAATCAGTACAGGCACACAAAAAAAAATTTAAAAAAAATTAAAAATGTTCACGCAGAAAAATCTATCTTGTCACTTTTATTTACATGGAGTTTTAATGCCAAATGGAGATATGTTAAATGCAATGAAAACAAGGCCTGGGAGGATAGGCGCTTGAGAGATCAACACATGAATGAAAGACTGAGGGTCATGTGCTGCATCTGAATGAAGAGGAGCATCATTCATAATGCACCTGTTACCCTTCTGTAAAAGCAGATGAAAATTGCTTAAAAACCTGCAAGCTTTCTTCTTACATAACAGGCAGGTAAAGCATTTGTTTCAGTTTATGACTAACGAGATTTTCTGAAAGACAGAAAACCGGTCAAATCCACAGACTGTGGAAGAATCAATTCCTAAACATCATCACTTGAAAGACAAAAAGGAAACCGGATCACCTCTTCCATTTGACATCTACAGATTATTTTGGAAATAATCTGAGGTCATAGAAACAACATGTATGTCCTCAAACTGTGATCATCTGATTTGTAGACTCATAGCACAGCAATTCCCACTGGGAAAAAGCATGACTTCACAGCACTGAAACAAGAATTGGTTTTAGACACACAAGAGCACTCAGTTTGCGGTTTTTTGTCCGTGCATGTGACTGCTTTTCAAAAAATCTTAGGCTGATTTATTCATACATATAGACTGCTATTGATATATGGCAAAAACCATTACTGCCCACTTCTTCGCGTCTTGACTTCAAACTAGAATACAATGGCATTAAATTCATGCTTATATACGATCGGTTATCTTGCTGCAGCGTGGAATCCTTTGAGAAACAGGGAAGAATGCAAGAGCAATAAAGCAAATTACTCCTGTGAAGGAACAAGAACCGCACAGTACACCTACTTGCTCAGGAAGCATCAAACAATACAAATTAAAGTGAGGTTCTTTTCAATGATTTTGTCTCTCAAACATGTTATATATTTAACTACACAAACACACGTGTTGTACTATATGAGCTAAACAAACTAAAAATACAAAATAAGGTTGAAGTTGTTCTCAAAATCTCCAGAAAGAACAACAGCAGTTCTGAAGTAACTTCAGCCAAATATTTATCCAGAAAAGACGATGAAATACTGAGTGATTGAAGATCCGATACAGTGGATGAGGATTAATAGAACTACATGTTTTCAGTTAAAGTTCAGCAGTTTATTTCTCTGACAACAGAAAAACACATTTGTATTTACTGGAAGAGGTATAGAAATTATCTTTCTGATTGAACATGCAGCAAAACACCAGGAAACAAATATTCTCCAGAATGTTCAGTTGTTACAATAAAGCAAAAATTAGCTTCTGAGGGGGAAAAAACAACCCAACCAAAACACAAACCAAAAATCAGAAGAAAAAGAGGGGAATACTTATTATGCATCAACACACAGAAGAACAAGGCAGCTATTCTGAAGATGGAAAGCACATGAATGTATCTGTTGATCAACAGATTTCCTTTAATGGAAGACCTCTAGGGAATAGCAAAAAGCAGAAGTTGGCTGATGAAATAAAGTCATCTTCAGCAGGAGGGGAGGCCTATATAAAGCATAAAACAGCCTTCACACTATTGAAAATTAAGTATGACTAATGATAGCAATGAAAGTTTTCCTCTGTCTGCTTTTTGCTGTTCTGATCATGAAATCTGTTTCCTACTTTGTAGTAAACAATCTGATTTTGGCAACAAACAGATATCTCTAAATGTCATTTGTATAGGTATTTATCATAGGTGCCTCTTAAAACTAAGATGGGCACCATTAACTGTCCTTAAGCATTAACTCAGATACATGCTCAAAATTTGTATATGAAATTCTAACCATCCAATATCCAACTTCCTATTGTCAAGTGTTATTTATTTTAAAATACAGGCCCTTATTTTACAGTGTTGCATAAAGCCTTCATTTTAATTGAGTTCCTCAGGTGTTAAGAGTTTCCCCACGAATTTAAAGATGAAGCACAGATCTCATAGGAAGTTAGTTACACATCCTTGCAGAACAGTCCCCAACGTGCCACGCAGCCACACAAACTCCTCCGGCATTGCGTGCTTCATGCCTTGTAAGAGCCTCGCTGCCCACTTTCAAGAGCACTGCAACATGTTTTTGCTGGAGTGTTTTTGTCACATGGTGTGGACGAGCAGCAGGTGAATCTAAATACATTCTCTGCCACCGAGATCATTCAACACACACCTCCTCCCCACCCCAAAAAAAAAAATAAATGAAAAAGGGGATACATCTTCCTTATATCTGCTGAACTTTTCTTGAAAACCACCATGAGATTTGTGTCCTTCTGTTGTTTGGGTTTTTTTTTTCCCCCTAGTTTCTTGCTGTTTCTAAAACTATGTACGTATTTGCTTTAATAGCTTAGGAATAGACAGTCATCCTTTTGTTTCTCATTTTCAACTGCTGATAAGAGTTTTCGACAGTGGGGAGTTGTAGGTGTTTGTTTTTTTTTTTTCTTTTTTAGACAGTACTTTGAAAATATGCCCTTTCCATAGTAAAGCTTTTTGGCTCTGGAGCCACAGAACTGGACATCAGGTTGTCAAATGCTATAAAATAAACATTATTGCAAATGTGCCAGCTCACAGAGCAGGGAACCTGCCAGAAAACTATTTCCTAATCATTTTGGAAGGATTCTCTGAAACTAAATATTCCTGGCCACTGAGTTAGCAGAAGGGAGAAACAGGGCTCTAATCTTCCACTCTAAATCATTAGGTAAATGAAGCTCAGGTTTTCTTGGGAAGGAAATAAAAAATGCTGTAAGTACTGCAAATGGAATATCCTCAGGATGTATTGAAACACCTCCAGCTGTCTCATTTCAGGTGGTTAGAGCCATTGAAATTAAATAAAAGGCCCACAGTAAGTGCAATTGTTTGTACCTTGGATTAAAAAAGGTGGAATATTCAATGAGTTTGTCAAAACAATGCAAGTGTCTTTTCTCATTCTTTTCTGTATGAAGGAGCATGACGTCACTATGCAAAGAAAAGGAAATCCTACACAAATCAGCAAAAAAAAATGCAATCTAAAGCTGCTGATGCTGGAAAAACTTTGATTGAAACTTATTTTTGGTATCCCTCTAAATTTTGGAAAAATGGCAGGAGAAAAAGAAGAAAGAAGATTTTATCCCAGCAAAGCATGTAACAGCACACATTCAGCATTCTTTTTGCTACAACTACCTGCATGAAAAGAAACCAATATCTTCATATCTGATTAGGAGAAAGAAATATATTTTTAAAAAAATTATTTTTCCCTAACAAATATGCAGATCCTTTGGGCCAAAACTAGCTACAAATTCAAATTCTAAGCCACAAAGTTAACAGACATATTAAAATCAAGTTCTTAGAGCATACTTTTTATGGATAAAGGAATTTTGAAAAAGAAAGGCTACAGTTTGAAATAGAACTACATTTCTTCTCCCCCCACACCATTTTGTCAGCTCTTCTTCCACTTCCATAAAGCATTAGATCAATCTCAGGAAGACTGAGAATTTATAACAATTCTCTTATTTGAAGTTTACCTGAAGGATTCCTTATTACCTTACTGAGTTATAATCTTGAACATGACATCAGAACTTAGAAACTAGCAAGGTCAAAATATTCTAGAAGTTTAAAAATCTGTAAACAAAAAAATGCATCTCTTCTTCATTGTTTCCATTCATTTGTCAAATTTACTCCTGAATTTTGTGCCACATTTTTTCTATTTTAAATTCCAACACTATCACTAAAATCCTTTGTTCAGAATCCTAGAAACAAAAACTCATCATGAGTTAGCCATATTGACTTATACAACATATCAAAACCGGCAAGAAATATCAAGAAAAAAGCTAGAAGATCTTTATTTTCCATGAATGAATACTAAATAATAAAGACAAAGAAACTAAACAAAAATTAAAATTGGCAACAGTTAAGGCCTGTCATTTAAAAAAGACAAATGTGATAACTCCACCATAATAAAAGAAATATTATTTCTGCAGTCATCTGAAAAATCAGAGAATGGTAGGGGTTGGAAGGGACCTTCGGAGATCATCTAGTCCAACCCCTTTGCCAAAGCAGGTTGACCTACAGCAGGTTCAACAGGAACACATCCAGGTGCGTTTTGAGTATCTCCAGAGAAGGAGACTCTACAACCTCTCTGGGCAGCCTGTTCCAGTGCTCTGCCACCCTCAAAGTAAGGAAGTTTTTGCTTGTGTTAAGACGGAATTTCCTGTGTTCCAGTTTGTGCCCATTGCCCCTTGTGCTGTCACTGGGCACCACTGAAAAGAGCCTGGCCCCATCCTCTTGACACCCCACCCGGAGATACTTATAAGCATTGATGAGGTCCCCTGACAGTTGTCTTCTTTCCAGGCTTAACAGACCCAGGTCTTCCAGCCATTCCTCATAAGAGAGGTGCTCCATCCCCTTGATGATCTTAGTAGCCCTCTGCTGGACTCTCTCCAGTAGTTCCCTGTCCCTCTTGCACTGTGGAGTCCAGAACTGGACACAGAACTCCAGATGAGGCCTCACCAGGGCACAGTAGAGGGAGAGGATAACCTCTCACGCCCTGCTGGCAACAGTCCTTTTAATACACCCCAGGAGACCATTGGCCTTCTTGGCCACAAGAACACATTGCTGGCTAATGGTCAACTTGTCCACCAGGACTCTCAGGTCCTTCTCTGCAGGTCAACCCCTAACCTGTACTGGTGTATGGGGTTATTCCTCCCTAGGTGCAGGATCCTACATTTGCCCTTAGGTTCCTCTCTGCCCATCTCTCTGGCCTGTCCAGGTCTCATTGTAGAGCAGCACAGCCTTCTGGTGTATCAGCCACTCCTTAAATAAGTTAAGGAAGACAGAAATAGGAACCTGAGAAGAAATTTGATGTGAAGACTGAAGTAGTCACAGATAGTGGGTAACAAAGCCATTTGTTTTATCTGATAATGGACTAGTCCAGACACCAGCCCCCTGATCAGGTGTCATGACGCTTCCCAACTTCAAGGCTGGATTCCACACAGGGCACTCGTTCAGCAGTACCAATTGGGGACCATATAAGCCTGCACTTATACTGCCTTGTGACAAGTGTATAGAGAGGCTGGACAAGAGCAGTATAGGAGGGATCTTCTATTCCTGAGATCCTGAAATAATGCTATTCCCTCACACTTGAAAAGCGTGTGTCCTAAAGAAATTTTACAACTACATGTATAGCACATAGGAGAGATGCAAGCAAAACCTAGGGCAAGGTGGAAGCATTCTAAGCATTAGTACTAATGATGACCATCAGACTGAATACGCCTCCAAAATATTTCCTATAAGTACCATGATACAGTGTGTTTGGGGGGCAGACACAAAGGGAATGATGAAGTCAGCAGTTACGGTAATATTTAATGGCCCTTCTCTACAGGAGAGGCGTGAGTTGAGGGTTCTACCATTTGGCTGTGCCCAGTGAGATGCTGTCAGCTGCAAATGGAGTGACATAAGCGATGAGGTAGATCTGAAGAAGAGATCTTCCAAGAAATATCAGAATATATTATACACCTCAGATAAAAAAGGGAAGTAATCCAGTTGTCAGAAACACAGATGTTATCAGTGATGAAATTGAAAGATACACAGTGAAATGTCATAAATTATAGAACTGGGGTTTGATTTGGGTTGTTTGGGGTTTTTTTGGTTGTTTTTTGTTTGTTTTCGTCGGTTTGGGTTTTTTTGTGGTTTTTTTTTTTTTCATTAACACGTTTCTATATATTTACTTTGAGAAGCCCTTTGATGTAAAGATCAATATACATAAGAATCCAAGAACGCAATCACAGGAAGATAGATAATTAGTAAATAGTGGTTGAGGAAAATGTAAAAAGCGTGTATAACAGAAGGGAGTGAAAGGCAGATTTTATAATGGAACAGTGAGTTTAACTTTGCAAGAGCTCTGATCCTAAAAGTGTCTTCTCAGGAGAACATGCTTGCAAATATCCAGAGCTTTCTGCTATGGTACATGCTTTTTCCCCAAACCATAATCGGTGAGTTTTAAAAGCGATGCTAATCGTTCTGTATGTCATCTTATTCTTACTGACAGGTGGGAACAACAACTCGAAATGCTTCCTAGAATGGAGAAAGCGTAAGGTGTCCAACGTTAAGAAAAGCAACAAAGTCACAGACCCTTAAAGCCAACTGAAGAATTAAGACAAAGTCCCTAAAATTTTAGGATAGACATGAAAATAAAAGGAGTAAAAAAGCTCATCTTATTTCATTAATGCATTAATATGCATTAAACCATCATCAGTATTAAAAATATTACAGTTAACAGATTTCTCTGTTCTTCTGCCATATACAATTAACTAAACATAAAAGTAGTGCTATACAATACAGTCTATGGTGATGCTTACTACCTCCTTACGGCATGAAAGTACGTTCCGTTTCCCTGTTTGACAGCTGCTGCTAAGATAAGTCTATGCTTCTGTGGATCCTGAGTTGTATACTCTAATCTCAAACTTAACATTTTTTCATTATGAATTCAGCAGCTAGAAAATCAATTTATCGATTAACTATTAAACCCTACTACTTCATACATGTATTTTGAATAGTTATTTAAGAGGTGAGCCAAAAATGTGTTACTGCTAAATATTTTGCTGGACAGTTTAGACTTCAAAGTACATTTCACATTATAATATATAATCTTTTTACAGTTTTCCAAATTCAGAAACCTTGCGTTTGTTTCAAATAGCTGCATGGAGATTTTTCACTCCCCTTCACCCAATTTTTAGGCCACGGGTATGATGACCTGGAAGCTACCAAGCACTGCTGTCCTGAGCCAGGTGAATTCCCAGCCACCTGCAATGCATATGATTAATCCCAGTGACATGAACTGAAGTGATTTTAACTGTCATGTAGAAAGTGAATATGGGACTAAATGCCTGTGAAGTACATAAAACAAGCTGCTGGAGGTTTCAATCAATGTTAATATGTTCTTCTGTTAGAAACACACAGTGTATGTAATAAATGCAGTGCATTACTCAAAAGGAGCAAAGGGCTAAATTAAAAGCACAAACTTGAGCTCAAGACAAATCTAATCAAGGTTACAAATTCTACACAAGACTTAGAGTCCACAAAGTCAGGAGAAACATCAGAGGTGTGATAAAGCTGGGAAAGGAAAACACCAACTTGGGATCCTTATTAGCTGCGATAGATCTTATTCTAATAGACTTCATCATCTTATTTCATAAAATTCATTTACACTACACTTTCAACTGTGAGTACAAAACCTGCGAAAACCTTGTCCATTCCAATATAACCCAAATGAACATTTACTCCACTGTTACTGAGGAACTACTAAGGAAAAATGCCCAAGGCAATGTCACAGTGCCTTTCTAACGCGTCTGACATTTTGGTAATTCAACATGATAACGAACAATAATTAGCTTGTAAGCAAGTCCCATACTCCTCACATCTGTCTGGCTGATAAAGCAATGCTCTCCTGTCAGCAAGAGTTTCCATCCAGAAGGCCCCACCACATATTTGCCAGATTTCACATGAAGATATTTCCATAGAGATTGATTTACATATTTATTTTTAAAGCAGTATCTTCAGTGACCAGGATCTATCACAACATTATGTGCAACTGCAGAGTAACACTAAGTCTGGAAAGCTTAATACAATCACAAAATATCCTTCATTGAAAACATCAGTCTGGAAAACTCGGATGAATTAATGTTGAGGAGTCAACTCGGAGGATTTGACTGTAAGGAAAAAGGACCACTAACTGTATATTGTTTTAACACAGAAGTCAGTCTTTCATTCTTTTCTTATGAGATTTTAGTCAGCAACTCGCTTAGAATAAAGGATTGATAGATTTGGTTAGTATGTAAAACACAGGTAGAAGACTGGAGAGTTACTTATGGGCAAGAGGAGAAAAAGAGCGTATCACCCAAAGGATATCCCCGATAAATTCTGAGATGCAGCATGAACACAAAGTATTTCAGCAATATGGAGAAATAAATACACGATGGAACACAACCACGTATACACAATCGTACATCTCATAGTTCTGAGAAGGACCACATACAGAAAAAGAAGAGATTAGTCTGAACTGTACGTACAGGTAAGACCCCCAGATTCTGCCCACAATTTAATTCTGATTTCATAGTATGCTCTCTAAGAAAATGACCTCTCTCTCTCTGAGCTTCAGCTAGACTGCTGGTAACAGAGACCGTGCAAACAGCTGTCTGCCTCTCTACAAGATTGTAGGGAAACAACTATTTATTAGTATTTGTGGGGGGATTTGAGACCCTATCATAATAAATACCACAGAAGATCAAAACATTAACAGTCATTCCAAGTGACTTCAGAAAATCTGCCAGGGGAAAAAAAAAAAAAGTACAAATCTATTCCACTTAGTATTAACATAGTCTGTAAATTTGTGCATAAAGATATACTTTCCGAAAACAAGCAAGGAGTTAGGCACTGTGAAATTTCTGCAATTGCGAACTAGAACTGCTCAATAAGTTATTCGGTTATTTTGAGATCGCTCATGCACATTACATATGCAAAGAATCGGACAGTAATTTCCATTTATATTATAGCCAGTAGAAGATTCAATATTAAAAGCAAACAAAACCAAGGAATTCCAAACTCCCTGAATTTTATGATCACCTTTATTTATGTTGATTAGCCATACCCTGGGAAGTGCTATAAGCAGGTGGTTACATCCTAAAAGATTTAACCACAGTAAAATAATTGATTCTTGCCAAACTGGCAAAGTGGTGATGTGCCATGCAGGTGGCAAGGGAAGCCTAGTAAGAAATAATAAAAATAAAATTAAAAAAACCCAGCAGCACAGGTACTGAAACACATCCATATATTATACCCAGTTATTACCCACCAGAGAGGTAAAATAGGCTAAGTGACACAAGCACTTACTGCATTCCCAGACAGCAGTCCCTTTGCTCTGTGATTAATAACTTTGATATTTATGACGGGTATCCTATTGTTTTGCCCATCCTTACAATAAGAACTCCATAAAACAAGTCCTAGAATGCTGGCTGGGAACATTTTTATTTTTGCTTACGTGTCTCCTGCGCAAGGAGAACAGCCTTGCTGCAGCCTGTCCCTGACGGTGAGCTCCGGGACTGGATGAAGCGGTAGCACCAGAGGAGCAGGTACCCGGTGAGTAGACTGGTGTTATGTGCGTGCCACCTGTGTTTAATGGGCAACCAGAGGAGCAACTCCTGCCGTATTTCATTTCTACAGACTGCAGTGAATTTTCAAAAAGGACTAAATCTAGACTTAGTCTGCACCTGCATCTTAAGCCTCAAGTACTAATACAGAAGAGATGACAAATAACCCCCCTGCCCCATCTGTTGATGTGACACCACAAGCTTGAGGAAGTTTTATTGCAGATCAAACCCACAGATCTTCAGTTTATGCCCAGTTTATGTGATTGATGTGCTTTCAAATATGTATTTTTCAAAATCTCTCTAGAGACAGACAATCTCAAACCAATGGGGGGAGGGAAGACCAGTGCAGCCATGTTACGTGGATTAAATTGCAGGTTACTGCATTCCCTAAATTACGTGAAGTGGCTGGGGAATGAAGCAACCTGCAGCACCATCCACTCAAACATCGTCTCCCTGCCTTTGGGCTTTCCATCAGTTTAAGGCTTGCTGCACAAGGTATAACATGTTCTAAATAAATATTAGGACACTGATGAAAGTAAAATAAATCTCTCCTGCATATGGTATAGTGTGAACCATGGCTAGTCAAAAGATTTCAGATTGGACAAGGTATAATAAAATAAGTAATAGAGAACAATAAGGGGAAAGAAATAGATGACCTAAATGTCAGCTTTAAATTTTCATCTTCAGTGATTCATCCATTCATCTTAACTACCTCTTTAGTTAAACATAATCTGCTCAAAGCTCTAACAGTGTCTAATCAAAGTTGGTTTGCTTTATTATTATCAAAGCAAGGAAGAAGGAAAGAGGAAGGAGAATGATGGGGCAGTCAGGGCAGATTATTTACTTCTGTAGATAAACTTTGAATTTAGAGAAGTTAAACCCAGGTGAGGCAAATAAATTTCCAATGGACCAGAAATAAGCAGAAGGAAGAGGCTGGGAAGCTTCCTCCTGCTAATGGAAGCCCTTGTGGGCAGTGGGCCATTTTGGGGAGCTGTGGACACGGCACCCCATGCCCCATCGGGCTGGTAGCGCTGGCTGCAGGGGATTACTTCTGCACAGTGTGGTTTGCCCATGCCAGAAATGCACACATTGCCTGTATGCAATGGCAAGGGGCACCCTCCCCGAGCCCTGTGCTGCTGCTACTACGAGGGCAGGAGCTGCAAAAGGGATGAGTCACTTATACAGGGCACACAAAATACATCACATGCTGCTGCATAAGGCAGGAGTGTGAGTAGATATGAGAACGCAGTTATTTCAGGCTACCACCAACCTTGGATTTAGAAGCAATAACTCAGAGGTTAAAAAAATAAAATACAATACAATTATGACTAGTCCCTTAAACGAGAACAGCTAGACACCTACATATACAAAGAATGAAAATAATTATTAAAAGTTAAATTAAATTAAATTCTATTAAGCCCAGTACCTTTTTTTTTTTTAATATAGAAAGTGCTTTTAGGATTGAAGCCTCCAAAACTTTTTGCCATTTCGAGCCTTTGTCCAGTTCAGCAACATGGCTGCTCAAAGTTTGCTGATTTTCCTTCTCGTCAAACCAAACCAGAACATGTTTTTCATTTTTGGGTTTTGGTTTTCCTTCCCCACCCCCCACCCCCACCCGCTCCCTCTTCCTTCCTAATGCTTCTCTTTCTATACCCCTACCAAAAAAAAAAAAAAAGTCTTTTCCAACCTAAATGATTCTATGATTCAGTTCTTTAAATACTTTGCTGAATCATGACCAGAGGACCCTCAAATGAGGTAACTTTTTATTTTAAACTGTCCTGGCTTCAGCTGGGATAGAGTTAATTTTCTTTCTAGCAGCTGCTGTGTTTTGGATTTAGTATGAAAAGAATGTCAATAACACATTTTTTTAGTTGTTTCTACTAATGTTTACATTAGTCAAGGACTTTTTCAATTTCCCATAGAAGCTGAGAGGGAGCATAGGCAGGACAAGCTGGCCAAAGGAATATTCCATACCATAGACACCATGCTCAGTATAGAAATGGGGGTTGGCCGGGAGGCAGGAATTCACAATTGCTGCTTGGGACAGGCAGTCCCAAGTCTCATTGGGTGGTGAGAGCAACTTGTATTATATCACTTTATTTTGTATATTCTTTCACTATTGTTGTTATTATTGTTATTTTCCTCTTCCATTACTGTTCTATTAAAATGTCTTTATCTCAACCCATGAGGTTTTTCCCTTTCCCCTCTTCTCCCTACCCTACTGAGGGTGCTGGGGGGAGTGAGTGAGCAGCTGTGTGGTCCTAGTTGTTGGCTGAGGTTAAACCACAACCACCATGAAGCCTCTTTTTCCATGAAAAAAGAACGTCAAGGTTCACTTAATGCAAATCAATACACATATATTAGTAGTACTAATGTATTTTCCTATAATACGTTCAATTATTCTTTCTTATTACCCAATACACTTTTCCCTCTCCAAGTGAATTTACAGTTAAACTTGCTGTATCAATTCTCTCCTCCAGCATCTGAGAGAACGTAACTATATTCTTAGAAAACCCTTTTCTGATACCTATGATTATGAATGTTTCCAAGCTCTTTTTTCCAAAAATACTATAATTTACATCAATCATACCTATTTCTGAAAAATAATACTACATTAAAAAAGTTGTTTTCTCTTCTTCTGACTTTAAAGTAATAAACAACATTCCCATATTCACTATGTTTCTATACCCAAAGAGCCTTATGCGCTACCATGCCGAGAGACTGCTTAGATTCTTCACATTTCAAAAGGTTTTGGGGCCCAACCAATTCAAGCCATTTCTCCACGTCCCTGCACATTAGGTGTTGCAGAACGTGCAGTAAGAGACACCAGAGAAGCACGCACTACCTGAAAGACCCATCATTCTTCTTGAGTAGGTTTCCTTTCCTATAGGAGCCTACAGATGGCAGTTACTGCATATCCCTGGATGCAGGGGCACTTGCTGAATTAGAAGTTGTCTCTGCGCTCCCCTGGGTAGGGCACAGAGAAGGGAATGCCGGGACAAGCGACAGTGTCAAGAAGAATGGAGAAAGATGGAGAAAGCTGAAGGGCATGACTTGGTACTGAGGGATGAAAGGTGAAGACACAGAAGACTGGAGACATGGAGTTAGGATTCTAGAAGACCCAACAGGAACACTTGCTGCTTTCAATTTTGGTCAAAAATTTAGGGCACACTCTCTAAAACTTTCTCAGGGACCTCAGATCATTTAACATGGCCATGATCCCTTTCAGTACTTTCACCTGTTAAGGAGCGTGAAGAAAGGTGATGCAAAAGCTGTTATATGTTTTTCATGGCACCAACAGGTTAAGTGGTGACATAATGTGAACACTGAGACAGTTATTTTCATTATCTCTTTTGTGTTACAACTAATGAAACCTGTATTTACCTATAAAATAGGTAACACATGGTAGCCATTAACTGGGGACTTTTGTCCAATTTTATCCTACAATTCACCAACTAAAGGATTAAAGAATACAACTGAGTAGAATTATCAAGTTATGAATAAAAGGGTATTTCACAAAAAAAATCAGAAGTTTTTTTATTATTTTTAATTTTTAATCTGAAATGCTGTGGGAGGTTGGTTATGAGGGCTTTCTGCAGCCTCTGGAGTTAACTCCTTTTGTTCTATGTACGTATACAAATTAAAATTATCTTTTCAGAAAAAAAGTCCATAAGAAAGTACACTGGTGAATGGAATGAAATAAAATGCTCCAGTTGAAATGCAAATTTTTGATCTAATCACCTCTACATAACCTTATACTTGTACTGCTGTTAAAAGGAAAACCTAGCCGGAGCACTACAATTCAGCCCAGAGAAACCGTATCAGCAGAAACACAATTCTGGAGAACATAAATTTAGAGCTAAAGTTAATGACCTTCCTAGAATATATCAAGAAGCCAACATAAAGAAGGCAGCAATATATTTTCTGTTATTCTTGGTAGTTTAAGTCTTTAAATCAATTCTTCACTTATTGTTAGGTATTTCTCCTCCAAAACACTATACAAAAAGACAAAATTAACCATATAAATAATGGTTTAACTAATTGACTTAAAAAAAAAAAATCAGTCCCTCTAGACTATCTGGCAGATAAGTATCAAGAGAAATACATTACCTAAGACAATTAGTGAAAGGTTCAAAAGTTCATTTCGGCTTGGAAACAGCAGTTAGTAGTCTCCAAATCTTTTCTCTTCCATCAAAACTGGAAGGTTTAGAAATCCACCCCTTAGTGATTTCCTGCAAAGACTCTAAGACTGGGGCTGAGCTGAGCATGTTCCCCCTCCACCATGTCCTGCCTGTGTGTTGGGGGGAGGCACAACATCCCCCCAGGTATCCCCCAACTCCTGCTTGCAACTCCTCCTCTGTGCCCGTAGATGGGACCATGGGCCTTCAGGCAGCAGTGGCTGTTGACACATTTTGGGGGTCCCAGTGCCCCAGGAGTCCCCAGAGCACCAGAGTGCCCTGACCAAGAGTGTCCTCTCGCACTCAGCTGCCCTAGAGGTCCCTCCAGCCACCTCCTCTCTGCTGCCCAAGACATCATAGCTAAAACGAGAAATGAGAGTACTTCCTGTCCCCAGGATCCAGGAAGAAATAGGTGGGAAAATAAGATGGTAAACACAGGAAACACAACTAAAACGTGACCTGACCACAGTGCAGCCTGGGTGCTGTGGTCAATCCCTGCCCACATTTCTGTGCCTGCATGAGCGCCTTTCCCCCAGCAATGAATTCCATCACCTACTAGGTTCAATGAAGATAGTGGAGAAAGATAACCATTCTGTTTGAGCAGACCAGTTAAATTTACAGGTTTTCAGGTAAGAATAGTGATGCATATACATTTATTATTGCATAGTGTTGCATTCAATAGGCACATTAAAAAGCACACCATCAAGCTCAAGGGCATGATGATAATTCCAATTTTAATTTTAAGAGTTCTGCAAACACATGGGAAGGAGTGCTTAAAAGGTGCTTTTGCAAACGAAGGCATGGAGAGGGATTCTATAAAAAAACCACAAAGGCATTCAGGACACTTAATACTTCAGAGGTCTGAGCTGTAGCTTCCATTTCAAAGTGAAAGTTTTGCAGGTAATCTCTTAGCAACATTTGTAAAGTCCCATTGGGCATCTTCCCAAATTCTCTGTAATTTTGGCCGAGTGTGCTTATGGCCAGGAACTTTTGTTTGAGCAAAGTATTTCTGGCACCTAAAGAAGGCACTTCACTGCTGAATGGAATCTACAACAGCATCTAGAATCTACTTCCCATTGATTTCTTTTAAGTGCTTAAACCTAGCTTTAAAGTTTCCGTGGTATTGTTTTCCTTTTGTTGCCCATGGATGCAAAATCAGGATCTTTAAGGATGATCCATCCAGACTATAGTAGCAGTTTAGTATTTTATTAAGTATATGAATTAAAGTGCATTGAACATTTATAGATATACCTTTATGCTTCATTTCATGTTTAGCGCTTGTTTATTCAAGAAATACACAAATTACATGAGTAAAACAGCAGAAATATCCCTGTGCTGAAGAGCTTATGAATGTGAATTCTGCATGGAAATCCAAATACATGATGTTTTTGATGTAAGCCAATCCTGCAGCAATGACATGTAAAAGACAGAAAGTTACACTCAGACATGACACAGGGAGGAGTCAAAAATATAATAATAAATGCTTGTATGACCTTTGGGGACAAGAGACAAGAATGGAAGCATACTAAGCATTTGTCAACACTATTCTCAATAGCACAAAATTAAAGCAAGTAGTCCCCATGTCTACCCTTCCCGTGGTTAAGTTCATGTATCTCAGAGCACTCAGAGAAAGTGAACTCTAATCAAATGGACAAAAGGGGCACCTTTGAAGAGCACACACAATGCCCTCCATTCCCAATCAGGTGCGTTTAGTGCAGCCTAGAGCTAGTCCAAAGGAAACCCCCTTGACCTGTTGACCTACCCAGCATCTTGCCCTACAGATCTGGCTGCTGGGCTGCCCTTTGTGCTAAGGTAGGCATTGCTTAACGTCACTGTCCTGGTGAGGTAAGAAGATATTTCACACATTTTAATGTGAAATCCATTGTTAAAAGTCCTCTAAGCTTCATAAGCAATCTGTAACAAGCCTTTCACAAGGAAAATAATTGTTCTGTCCATACCTCCAAAGGAAGTTAAAGTGTTGGCTTCAGCAGTCCATTAATAGAGACGATTGCAGATGCCTATCTTTGCTGCTAAAATTAAAAAGCGTTATGCTTACTCCTACTTCTATTATTTTCCATCTTAAATATTGTCTCTCTAATCCTGAATTGTTCTGTCTCTCAGTATCCTAATAATGGCTCACATATTCTCTGCTATGCATTTTCTCCTCAAGGTCCAGGATTTTCTTATCTGGCGCTTAAAACTGTTTAACCAATTTAACTACTTTTCATAGTAGCAGCACATCAATAAACTGAAGAATATTGTTTTTCGGGTTCCTACTGAGAAGATAAAACTCAGCGGTCTCCTAATGCAGCAGAGATAAAATACGCAGCAACATTCAGGTCAGAATAATGCAGAAGAAAACTGTATTTGATGCCCTTCACAAACTCTGAGAAGTTACTGCCCGAGGCCGCACGCCCACGTGCATGGTCACCGTTAGCAAGGGCACGGTCGCAAGACCGTGGGTAATCAGGAAGAGGTGGTGGCTAGAAAGCCTATGGGCAACATGGGAAATGCTGAGTGTTGTGGACTTTCTGCAGACTGCCTGACAGGGTATCATCGGGGTCATACAGATTACAGGCCTGCGTGTCTCAGGGAAGTCACAAAGACGAGGACTCATACTTTAGTCATAATGGCGAGATGGCTTAGCTCAGAATGAAGGTCTAAATATAGGCAGGGACAGGTGGGGTGTGGAGTCTACTTAGTAGTTCAGCCCAGGAATTCAACCCATAAAATAACTCATGAAAAAGTAGGCAGGGGGAAAAATGAAGGGCCAGGATGTTGTTGGGTGGATGATGTTCATACCCAGGTCCTTTGAGAAGCTCAGGCAATTGTAACAGCAACCAGGCATTTCAGAAACAGCCGGTTTAAAAGGAAGAAGCCTATAAACTTAGCCTGAATTTATAGCAGACTCCTGGACTAAGGTGATTTCATTTAACCAAGCCTATGGAACAGTCTCTTAAGGTCTACCTAGTCAGTTATCTTAAGTTTGAAAGACAGCTGTAAATGTATGTCAAAGAGTAACATTGTTGTAACTCCTGCCTGATGTTATATACCTAGACCTCCACAATACCACTCTTCTAGGTAAACACCATTTGTACCCTAACGTTTGGGGTATAAAGATGTGAAGAGTATATTTTTTTCTGCCAGAGCTTGTCCGTTAAGGGTTCCATGATGTTAATCGCTGAAGAAGCCACACTGATCGTGAAACAGAAACTGCCGTTTCCTAGAGGCTACATCTTTCTCCAGTAACATAGAATTACTACAAGACTGACAAAGTAAATGCCAGGGTGAATGAAAGGGAAGTGGACGGATGGGTGACTCACCAAGTCGTCATGAAAACCTAAACTTCAAAACAGAAGAAAAACATAATTTGAGAAATTAAAGGGGTTGAAGCTTCACAAAAGGGAAGAATATAATCCTTCTATTTTTCTTTATTTAACAGAGAGCTCTCAGAATGTGGTTGTTCAGTTGTTGGGAGTGTTTTGGGGTTGTTTTATTTTTTTTGCAAACTGCAATTTACTACCTTTCAGTTGTTATTCCCATAAGATTGAGACCTTAAGAAATCAATATGCTTTGCCTAATGTATCAGAAGGAATGAAGGCATTCCAGTCAAGCAGAAATGGGATTAAATAATATAAAGCATGCATAATTAATAATAAATTTGTTTCAGGGTTTTATAATAATTTTTTATGTGGAAATAAAAGCTGCATAACAGGAATAATTTTCAGACATGCAAAATAATAATGAAAACAGCAAGGAGGAAAAATGAGAAATAATTTACTTAATATTATTATTTATCAGGCTAATAACACTTATCTCTCTGGGGCACAATAAAGACAATTTAATGTTTATATAACTCACAGAAACTGAAAAGTGCTATTTAAAGTAGCAGGTATTAAAATATTGGTGTAGCTAATTCTTATTTTAATTTTCCATTTGCATGGTAATTTTTTTTTTACCACTCTTGTATTCAAAAATCATCACAAAAATTTTGAATTTGAATTAAAGTAAAAGGAAAATCCTTTTGTTCGAAAGATGACTGATGGCTACGCTCAGTTTGAATTGCCATACTGCTAAACTGACCTATTCCACAAAAAGATGCTGAATAAGAAGCTTCCCGCTTACTTGCATAGACTACAGCCATTCCCTGCAGGTGTTCACTCTTTCATTCTGCTTCCAGGTTTTGTGGTTTCGTTTTTTCTTTTATATGTACATAAACTCCTGTGGAAGCAGCTGTGCCCTGAGGGGCTAAGAAAACTGCCTGGTAGCATAATCAAAATAATCTGTAACAGACTTAGGGGGGCTATTTTGGAGAGAGTGGGAGGGAAGCCAGCAGTTGCAGCTGCAGGGAATATTTGCCCCAGAAAGCACACGCTCCTTCCACCTTCCGATCCTTAGCACCAAGGAAATCTGCAGAAGTCCTTCTCTTGCAAAGCCGCATTTATGAAATCTCACCCAGGCCCTCTCCTAAATGTTAGTACATCAGACATGCAGATATATTTGGACAATGAATAAGTTGACAATATTTAACACCTTTGCATCTTATTTGTAGTTTTCCAAACTACACTACCTTACTGATGCACACTCCCCCAGTGTCATCCTGGTTCAACTTCCCAGGTCCTCCAGGTAACCCAGTTCTTCATGAATGATATGTAATCATTCTTCCCACCAACAGTGCCTCCCTAGCTTTACACACCAGCAAACCGTGGTAGTTTACCTCCCTGGAAAAGTTTCTAAACCAAAATATAACTAACAAATAAAACCCCAAACCTGCCCCCTCAACTACTCCTCACAAACAGCCTCTCACAGCCTCTCTCTGCTCTCCCAGGTTCCCACCACAGTACAATCTGCTAGAAATCCTCAGCTCAAGACATCACACTAGTTTTGGTACAAGCTGCCTCTGGAAAACTTCTGCACTCGTTCTCTGTTTATCTCCTGGCTTTTAATTTCTCCTTCCATTGGTGTTTGTTTCACATTTTTGTTTCGTGATGCTCTTGAGATGAGAGCCAAAGGTCTGCAGAAGCTTTCCACCCCTCTGTTTAGCGAGGAAACTACATCTGCTAGTTCTCGTCGTGTTTCCAGTGCTAAGTTAACTCTGGTTGTGCCATGCAAAATAGCTCATCAGTGCAGCACGTATCAAGAGAGTAAAACTCGGGAAGGGTTATTTCCCATTGCTCCCGAGCCGGTGGGTACCACCACATCTCTCCCAGGCTGCAACAGGCTGCAGAGGCAGTCTGCTCAGCTGCGTAAGCTTTGACTTTTGCGGGAATCCCATTGCTGAGAAGATAGCCTAAAAACATAGCCTGCCCTTTCTTGACGCCTGTTGGCATGACAGTAACAAACATCTAAGGCTACTGAACAGAATGGGCAGACTCTGTGAAAGTTACGTTGCTGGGCTGAGTCACCATCATACAACTGCATCGTCCAGACAGATAAACCAGGCAGAAATATTCTGAATCAAGTAATGATTCACATTATTCACCCAAACCAAATAAAATCAAAACTGCCATGGAATGGGATAATCTTTAGTTTTAGGACACCATCATAAATCACAAAAGGAAGGTCTCGCTTTAGAGAAGTACTTCCAAATTTCCTGGCTCACCTATAGCTTTTCTATGCCAATCACTCGTGGACTGAAAGAAGACAGTAGAGGATTCATGCATCTTTATTTCTATAAAAAGTAAGTTCTAATTTTTTGAAAGATCTCAGAGTTAACCAGACAGTGAGGTGTATGTTTCATTATTAAAACTGATTTGCCTCACATTGTCCACGAGAACTAAGGGGAAATTAAGCTCCTGCCTTGCAAAATAAAGCACCTCCAACACAGAAGTTGCTTTTCTTGTATTTACAACCGTGAAATATTAAGGCTTGAAAAAAGAACCCTGTCTGCCCATTTTACTTTTCATCACAGTTTCCAAAATTAAATCACATTTTACAGTCTGGACACAGCAGTCCACGACTGGGAAAATACAGGATATTAAATCTGCCAGGTCAGCCCAGGACTAACAGTAGTTCAGTAGATCCATTCAGAAAATGGGGGATTGGAAATACATATCACCACAGGAGAAATTCTAAGGAAGTGGAAATCAAGATATTCCCATCGTGCTAGTGTGGGAATATGTATATGAATACAGGAAAAATTGTCCACAATCCAGCTAAACCTTTTTTTTATTTTTGCAGTGAATCAATTGACGTAATCACAGAATTTCTGATCTGAAACATAATCAACAGAAAGTGGATTGAAAAAAAAGAAAAAGAGCTTTTGCTTCTATGCAAACTAACATCTCCACACATAGGCCAAGTAGCCAGCAATGCACGTGGATGCCTAACAATGGCAGACAGGATTTTTACTTTTTTGTTCCCAACACAAGTTAGTCTAGTTACTTTTCTGCAGAGAATGTCTGCAGAAATCACAACAGTCTAGGAGAACTCTTGGGTCAAACAGACAATGTTTGCATTAGGAGCAAAATAACTCAAAGTACAATCAAATTACAAAGGAAGCTGCAAGAAAGTACAAATATGTCCTGCAGTTTAAAAATGCCTTTTAACAGAGAATCAAAATGGATAAAAGAGAGGACGTGTTATTCTCTCTTCTCTCTCTTTGAGGATATAATAAAAAAAGTCAAGTACAAAAAAATCCATTGGGAAACTCTGCACATTCAAAATTATTCTACTTCAAGTCACAATGTGTACTATAGAGGTGCTTAGCTTGATAAAGGTGAAATCTTGTCTCTAAAACTCTGCATGTTCTTCAGACCCAATCTTATTTTAAAGTAATAGACTGAAACTCAATCTCTGGATTCAGTCATGTAGAAAATAAGTTTGGACTACTAAAATTAGCAGCAAGTCTTCGCAGAGCTTAATGTTTTAAAATATTTTAACAAAGTTTTTGATATTGCATCTCAGTGGAGTGAGAGCTCAATAATATTGTCCAATTCTATTTTCTAATAAAAAACTGAAACTCCATTCTTATCCATAAAAGAGTAAGAAACGGTCTGCATGTTTTAACATGTTGTCCTAGACAACAGAAAGAATAACATGTAGCTTTTCCCTTCCTTTAGCCATAATACAACAAATGATATGTAATGAGTGGATTACTGTCCCTGAAGGGGCTCATGTGACACAAGAAAAAGCAAATAATGTTTTCTAAAAATCACTTTTTTTTTCTTCTCCCAAAAGAAAAAACAAAACAAAACCACAGAACCACACCTAGTTTTTTCTCAGGAAAGTTATTCTTCCCAGCTGCTTATAAAAGGAGTTAGGAGATCAGCCTAAAGATAGTATAAAGTAACAATGTAAATTAAAAATTCAAAGCATAATAATTGAGCTTAAAACCTTATCATTCATCCTTGCCATTAGGAAAAATATGTGAAAAATCAGATGGTGTTTGGTCCTTTCTCCAGAAGGACACTATTTGTCAAGTTTGAAAAAGCTAGTGAATATTTCCTCTCAAAAAAAAAAATCATCTCTTTACATGCCTGTTAATTTAAAAAAGGAAAACAGAAATAGTAGAACGAAGGTATTATCATCATCAAAACAAAGGAAATACTGGAAATCTGGAAGGCAATTTTTCAGGTGAACTTCCAGAGGGGCCTGTGCAGGAGCAGAAGTACCCCCTGGTTGTGCCTAACCTGGCATGGGGACCTGAGCAGAGCTCACTTCTAGCCACACAGCTCCTCCCTGAGCGTTGTTTTATGAAGCAGACGGAAGGCTGAAGCCTAATGAAACACAAAGGCATTGCACAGCACCTATGCGAACAGACCTTGCAATCAGATTTCCAAAAGCCACAGGAAGTTGAGTTTAAGTAAAAATTACAGGACTAAATCAATTACTTTTAAAACAATACCTCGGTCTTTGGAGAAGACCAGAACATAGTTTTATGTCAAAGATTGAAACAAATCAAGTTATTCAGCATAAACCACTGAGCAGGAGAAAACCAATTATTTATGCTCTATTATACGCTACGTGGTATTAAAATCTTTTGCATTATTTATAATAGCTGCACTCGTTATACCAGAAATTGCTTGCAATCTTCAGTATCACCGAAAGGTGGCATTTGAAATATCACAGAATGGCACAATTTCACGATAAGCTTTGAGTAATCAAAAGCTTCTTACACAAATAGATTTATTTTAATTATTTTTTTACTGCTTGCATACAGAAACTGACCTGGCCAAATTGTCTAACCACATACAGCAGATGACAGATAAAAAGAGACAAAGCATAACTGTACATATCCTTAGAGAACCTCAAAGACATAGGAGTGTATGAATCAATTACAGAAAAGCAAATACACAAAATAATAATAGATTAAGAAAAAGGTCATGAAACTACCAGGCAGGCAATAAGTAGCTAGGAATAGTAACCAATAATTGGTTCAATATATATCAAAACAGTTTAAGGCAGAAAAATAAGTCATGTAGTAATTTTATTTTGCAATTTTCAAGAGTGTCTTTTTTATTCCTGCACTACATTCAAATACATAATTTTCTTAAAGGCTAATTAAATAAAAAAAACCTAACTGAAAGGTACGGAACGTGATTTTAAAACCACTTCCACCATTTCTTTCCTCTGGTAAAGGGCTACAAAATCTTTTTCTTTTTTTTCTTCCCCCTGATCTTCGGCTAATGGAGTGTAGTAAACAAAAGTAACAATATCTAGAAGTCTAATTTAATTCCCTATTAAATTTTTATTGAGGTTTGGTTATTACAGAATTTTATGACACTGCAAGCAAGACCTGCTGTGAATGAGTGGAGGGGGGAAAAAAAAAAAAAAGAAACAGAAGAAAAAAT
Organism: Rissa tridactyla; assembly: GCF_028500815.1. Lineage (NCBI taxonomy): Eukaryota > Metazoa > Chordata > Aves > Charadriiformes > Laridae > Rissa > Rissa tridactyla. The sequence continues at coordinate 93,978,736 of NC_071466.1, forward strand.
CCAGGACTTAATGTACGCAGAGTCCTATGAACACGCTACCTGTTACACCAACAGCCTCCAGAGAGGTAACTCGGTGCTATCTCTGCGATACAGGAAGCAAACGCACATGTTCAGTGACTTCCCCAAAGGCACACAATATAAGGCAGGGAAAGACCAAACTAGAAAGCACTCTAATCGGTTTTCCTGGCATTATACACAGGCCTAGAGACTACAGTGTCTCTTTGCTGCATTTTCTCCTCAATCCCATTAGAAATTCTGTGTGTAATTTTCCCTACTCCATCTGCATATAGTTTTTGAAAATTATACTACAAAGATCGAAGCCAGTTATTGTCCTTCGGAATTACAGAACCTCATTGATTTCAGTAGCCGTGGGTATCCAGAAGCTTTGAATTTGTTCATCTATGGCTAGTTTTAAAAGAGTAGGAAAAAGAAAACTGTTTATAGCTGTTCAATAGACCAAACTCGTCAAAGAAGCAATTTAATTGCAGCTGAGGTGAGAACAATACAAATGCTCTATTCTTCACTTCTCTGAGAGGGGTGAGGAACGGCAGAGGAACGTTTCCTCTGGCCAATGGGTTTCACGAGCACGCAGAGATCATGCATTTTTAGTCAGCTATTGTTCCTGTTCAAATAACTGACTTGAGAGTTTATTTCAGAATCAGTACCATTAAAACGTACTGTTGGAATGGCACAGCACACATCTAGAAGAAGGAACAAGCCTACGGGAGAGCCACTCAGTGTTGATCCACATCTTTATAACTGGGAGGATGTTTACAACATCTAAGAGAAGCAACCTTTTAGAAATTCCTTTGAGAGGAATTTCTAGAACCAGCAATATGAAATCTCTCTTTACCCTGCTTCCACAAACTCTACATGTTTTGAGCAACAGCTATAAAGGCAAAGAAACCATGGCCAAAATACTCATAATACACTTTCATGTATGTTTTATCTAAACAAGGAATCAAAGTATCCGTTATGTTTAGAGACAGCTGCTTTCAAGAAATCTCTACTATATTATGTTATATGACAGATTTTGAGGTTTGATTTATGTATATTCCACTGAAAGCAAAATTCTTTCCAACTGCTTTGCTAGTACCTTACTAGATCCGTTCAGACAAGACTTGGAATTTCACTGTCAACATTTAAATTAAGCAATCAGTGCATGTTTTGATAAAAGATATGTAATTCTCATTCAACACAGGACATTATGAATTGCACAACAGTTTTCTAGGTAGTGACAAGTTGAGCTTTTTTGCTTATATCAAAAATAGAGCTATAGAATATAACAACCCATTAAATGAAAAATGCCAGAAAAAAAAAACCTGATCTGTAAATTTCCCAAAATACCACAGCCAGAACTCGAGGCATACAATCCAAGGGGAAAAACTTATAAACCTCTGTCCAAAGGTAAGCAAAATTCATGTTTTTCTTCATTAGTAACCACATCACTGAGTTTTTTTTATTTCTAAGAATAAGTGCATTGAGCTACACTCCTAATGTTATAATTTGTAAATAAAAGAGGGAGCAGTACTGAAGAGTACTTATGATCTTGTCATAAAAATGGCACACATTTGGAGCGTAAGTCCGGGTGCAAAACATTTCTCTGTGTGGCTTTAGCAAAAAGGAGGCACCCAAAGCCTCTCGGAGCAGCCGGGTACCAGGAGAGATGCTCATGTGCAATGCTCAGTACCCAGCAACAGATTTGTTGCATCCACTCCAGGCTTATTTTGCACTCGAACACACAGCCCACATCGTTAGTCAGCCACCAGGGTCACAAATTTAACAATAAGCTAGCATGAAGTTTACAGTACTGGGGTTTAGAAGACCAGACCTTAGAAGCATGGCACATATCCACACTCTGGTCCACCTCACACCCTGGGATGCAGCAGAGCAGAGGCCGGGTTACAAAAGCCATCCATTAGAAATGGAGCTAAAAGTCACAATGCATTTGTAGAGACCTCAGTCAAGCCCTGTCCAGTTTGCCTTGCCCAATTTCACTTGCCATCAGCTCAAATCCCAGACAGCCCTTCCTGTTGGGCTCTCCAGAGCTGCAGGTGATGGGTAACCGGTGGGTAACCACTCCCTTTAATGGCAGCAGAGAGGTGAGTGCTCAGCCTACCATGTAAGCCTCTCAGACCTGCTTTTGGAGTTCAAAGAGGACCTAGTCTCACCAAAATACCCATGACAAGCATGCAAAACCAGAGAAACCTTCTCAGCAGTGTTGGTGCTAGGGCTGCCTGAGAAGGACAAGGGCAGCTGAGCCCCATTTAGCTGCATCACAGTTTCTTCTCCAGGCAGGAGCGCAGTTTCCTGCAGCCTAATTTCTGAAGGCAGCACTGGCAGCAAGCATCATGTGTATTACAGAGCATTACAGGAGCGCCGTGGGGCAGGAGAGCAGGTGACGGAGAGCAGCGCAGCTCCACGCCGCCTGTCAGCACTGGGTGCAATTCCCACTCCCAGACCAGGATCACCCAGACCCTCTTTCTCCTCACTCTTTTAAACCAAAGCTGGGGCAGGCTCAGCCAGGGTGCTTCATCTGCCTGGGCTCTCCTGCAACCCACCCACAGCTGCGTTGCTGAATCCCTGCAAACGGGTAGCAAGCGTTTTACTGAGCTGCTGCCGCCAAAATGAAGATACAGGGAAGCAGGCGAGTGAGCCGGGCTGGCAGGGGAACTGCTCAAGAGAAAGTTCTGCTATGACAGAAACCGTGATTTTGTTGGGAGGAGGAAAGACACGAGGTGACAGTGAAACAGACTATGAAATAAAGGAGATTAAAAAAAAAAAAGTATGCGAGGAAAGAAAAACAAGCCTATGAAACAGAAGTTACCCTTATGGGAAAATTTAAAACTTTTCCAGTCAGAGAGATTTGCCTCTGGCCTAGATGAAGTGAGAGAACAAGAACTTCCTTTAGCCAGTTTCCAGGAAAATCTACAAATAATACCTAAAATACTAGAAAATGCAACTGTAAGCTAATACAAGCTAATACAAAAGATGGAGGCGGTATTAATAGCACAAATTTGAATGTTCAGTCTAAACCATCCACTGCAGTGAGTTGTGTGGGTCAGAAGCTGAAGTAGTAAACTCCACCTGCTTCCAGACTTCTCGAGTTCAGGATACTCTGAATTGGTATCTCATATATATCCAGTTTCAAAAGATAAGTTTCCAGTTCTACCTACTCTAAAACTGTGAGTTTTGACACCTGTAATTGTTTCAGTGGTATCAAAGCCACCTCTGTAGACAACTGCAGGTTCTGGATGAGTGCCTGACAGAAGGTAGCACTAAAGAGATGATTCAGTAGGTTTGGCACCAGCCTTCAGCAGTAACATAATTAAAAAAAAACACTAGGGGTTATTCAATAACAAAACCATATTCCCTACAAATCTCCTTTTTTGGGGGGGTTTATTAGGGACCCATCTTCCACTTAAGGCAAATTATGAATTAGATGATCCATTAAATACCACACAGTTGTCTTTGTCAATAAACCATTTTTGTTGTCAGTTGGTTATGCTGAATCTAACATATTTGACACAGGCTACAGTAAAAGTCAGGCTGAAATTTACATCAAGTTTTGTGTAAGAAAGCCCCCAAGCTACCTTCTTTTTTTTTTTTTTTGACAGTCTTGTGACACAGTCAAGATTTTAAATACGTTTTTTATTTATGCAAATTAAGTGTCTGCTGTTAGTCATAACAATACTTCTTAATAGAATAATAAGGCGTTAATTGTGTAAGAGCATTTCTAAATTCCTCAAAGACAAGTTGTATTCTCTGAGGAAATTTAAAATACAGCCAAAGGGATATTAGGAGTATTTTTAGAGGCAAAGAGGTGTTTGCCGTAATTCATATATTTTCCAGTCACTCCAACGTTTCCAGCTTTGTTATGCCTCACTGCCTGCAAAGTCAGTCAGCTTCCAGCTCTCAAACATCACTTATTAAAGCTAAAGATTTACACATAAAGCAGACGTTTTCCCCAATGTTCTGGAGTCTTTCTAATTGGTATGATCCAGCGTGCCTGTCTTTCTAAGTCAGTTAAAATACATAACCAAAAATCACAGGCTGCTACAGAGCCAAAAAAAAAAAAAGGTTTAAAGTGATTTTTTTTTTTTTTTTTTTACTTTTAATATCAATCTGTCTCTAGAATTATATTCATTTTCTTCCAGGGCCTGATCCGAAGCTCAGTGAAATCAATGGAAAGACTCATCAGCTTCAATAGCATGGGAGCAGGCTTATAACACACCAGATGCCAAGTATGAAAGTATCCATCTGTCACTGATCCATATCTTGTTATTGTTATGTGCATTACATCAAGGGATTAGTTTTCTAAGAGATGAAGCTTGTAAGGGAGTTGCTGGAAGAATTTATAAACAAGGTTTTATAAACATGTAAGTACACCATAACGGAGGCGCACATCATCCAAGTCAGCAGTGCTACCACGACTGTCCGACAGCATTTCGTGTTCACCTCCACAGTTGCACAGAGAAAGTGCACTATAACTGACACGCTAAAGTCGCTGGCTGCTGGGTTGCCAACAGATTTATAGCTGATGGATACTTCACAAGCCAGCGGCAAGCAGAAGTCAGCATGACCTTCACACACAGGGACAGGGGACTCGGCAGCAGAGCACTGTGACAGCGGTCAGGGTCCCATCACTGGCAGTCGGAATCAGTTTCACAGGAGCATCAACACTGCTCTAGTGTATTATGCAACTATCTGCCCCTATTTCGCTTGAAAAGCAAGGAACATTTTTCCCCAATGACAGAAGACAAGCGTGGTGACACAAGTCATTTTTAAAAGCATGCTAACAAAAGTATAAAAGTCCTCCAGCAATTAAGGATCTTGCTTGTTTAGCTAATTACCCTTTTCAACATTTCCCTACATTTTGGCAAACACGCACAGCCCTCAAAACAAGAGAACAGAAGGTGGGCGCTAATCTGAAGATCCCTCACCATCTCCTTTCTCTCCAAGATGAATCAGTTGCATTTGAGAGCGTGCTGAAAATTCATTTCGCAAACCCATCCCTTTTGCTCACAAGCTGAAGTAAGCAGAAGCAGCGATGCTCTGAAAGCTGTGGTCGTGATGAGCAGGCTCCTATATTTAGGCACTCACCCCATCCACAGTAAGCCCCAAGAAACTACCCTGCCAGCATCTTGCCCCAGGAACCCACTGCTTCTCGCCCCGCTCTCGAAACAGGCTCCACAGCCAGCTGGCCCCCACCTCCTCCCCATAGCCTCCTCCTACAGGTGCCGAGAGCTGCTAGCTAGAAGCTTGTGCACACACAGCCTCCGTCCTCCTCCCAAGCACATCCCGATAACCAGCCAGTCCCACCTCTCGCTCCTTCCCCACCAAGTGCACTTTGCCCCATGCTGTCTCTTCCTCCGCAGTCCTTTCCCCCACCTTGCACTCCTGAATACCCCGTTATCACCACCTGTCTCCAACCCCCAACACATCTCCTTTCATCATTGATTACCTGGGGATAATCCTACCTAACCTTTGCTAAATTCCAATTCCTGCCCTACGAACAAGACACGTGCAAAACCTAAAACTCTTTCCTAGCACAGGCTCAGAAGGATATTTAAGAAGCGGGTCTGACTAAAACAGCCTTCATTGTAATGGAGTTTGCCTAGGCATGGTGATCACAACAGTGCATCGACTTGTCTTCGGCACCTTGAGACATTTTTCGAGCTCAGTTCCAGTTCTTTGAAGCAGTGTTCAGTATTTCACCTTTGGCAAAGCTTACCTGTTCCATATCACCCATTGAATCAGCTGGCATGAGTTCTTATTCGGAGTCACATCTCCAAACCCAAATACGTGTAGAAATAGACTGTTATAACGCAATCTATTTCATACTTTAGTCTGACAGTCTTCTCAAAGGCTATCCTAATTATATAATACTTACAAGAGATTAGCATATCAAAAAAGTTACTTCAGACTGATGAAGCTGAGCAAAATCTTGTTTTGCTGTACACTTGACATCAATTTTGTTTAGTGTTTGGACAAAAAGCAACAGTTTACATCTAAGCTGTTACAGACAATTGGGGTATTTAAGTCACTAGCATACAGACTTGCAATGCATACTAAATTAATACAACTAAAACTACGGAAAAAACATTATCTGATATATTTGTCATTTTATCAACTATAGCAGCTAACCCACCATAAATACCCTGCAACTTTTTCATCAGTACTGCAGACGGAAAATCCACAGTATCACGCACCTGCCCTTGTCATATTGCAGATGGCACAGCAGCAAAGAAAAAGGAACCTGAATGACTAAGGAGGAATTTATGCACTAAGGAGGTTACAGACACGCATGATAAAGAAAGGTGCTAACCTTACAAAGGAGAATAAAAATTAAAAAGCCCATTGCAGCGTTTCACAGTACCGCTTCATCTCACCAAAAAAAAAAAAAAAAAAAAAAAAAAAAAAAAGTTCTCCTAAGAGACCCAGAAAATTCTCAGTATATTTTCCTAACAGTACTGCTCCTCCATGTAACAGAAAGCATCTTTGGGCAACTCTGTCCCCAGAGAACGGGAAGCTACATGAGCTTTTCCACATCATGTTACCCTTCTTCTCTCCTCCTTCAGCTACCAGATTGTGAATTTAAAACAAACATCACACACAAAACTAACTCACTCTTTCTCCAGTGTCTGGAAATTGAACAAAGATTTTTGTTGTTGCTATGAGGATACAGACATTTGATTTGCCAGGCTCACATTTAAATTCCTCGTAATCAGAGTGATGGTTACATTCATCAGTAATTAAAGGGGTGGGTTTCCCTCCCCTTCATGTCTCAGAGCAACGATGGGTTTTAAAGGAAACACTAACCAAGTTCCATGTGAATTTATTGGCCTACAGTTAGATTAATTCTCTCCTCATTTTGTTGTTTTTACAAGCAAACAGACCGCATGCTACTGACTCCCATTTAGAATGGACATTGTCACCCATTCGCCTCTGGAAAAGTTCCTGCTTACAGGAACATTCACTTGGAATGAATATTACACCTTTGCCATTCAAAAAAAAACAAAAAGGGAGTGGAGCTGGCTGTGCTCATGTGGGATGTCTGCACTGGAAATTACTTGAAAAGGACTAGGAAACCATGTGCAAAGCTCTGGACCGGTTTACATTCTAAAGCCTGGCTGTTGGTAAGGAGGACATTTTATTTAAAAAACACAGGAAAACTTTTACAAGAACTAATAATGTCTCAAAGAAAATATTGTCAGACTTTGCTTTTTTTCATGTTTTCACAGGGTTTTTTTTTTTGCTGATTCAATTAATTATTTTGAAGTTTTCACCCTAGATGCCAGCATTTCCCACAGACAACATTAAGTACAGTTACATATTTTATCTCTAGACTGGATCTCTGTTATTAGGTCAGAGGCACAATTTATTACAGAACTAGATGCTAACATATAATAATTTCATCTTTCTTCCATTTATTCGCAATGGGTGGTAGTGATCTGCATGAATAGTGTTGACTTCACTGCTCAAATGGCCCCATGGATATCCAGTCAATAGCGCGCAATAGACACTGAAAAATTAGAGCCTGCCTGTTTCCCAGCAGGGCTGATGGAGAACAACTCCAAACTTTCCAACTTGTCTGTATAACATCATAGAAGTAATTGATATTATGTTACATTGAATCAGCTGTGTTTTTTCTTATTTTTCTTTTCTTTTTTTTTCCCAGAAGCATACTTTATCAGAACTACATTTATTATTCATATTGAAGTTCTGGCTCAGGACTCACTGTGCTAGGCTTTCACAAAACACTGATGAAAGATGGTTCTGGATCACAGAATTTACAGTCTACAAGACAGATGAAAGATGAATATAAAGAAGCCTGCATTGAGAAACATGAGTGCTCAGCGTGCCAGAAACTGTCTCAGCACAGTGATTGCTGAAGAGGTTAGACCAGTCCCTGTGCTCGTTTCACCTCAGCTCTAAGCGAGAGCACTGGCGAGTGCCGGGTTTTTCATATGGAGAGCACATTCCTTGAACTGCACCAGAGATACACCTGTCTCCCCACAAAACTCCCCCCATTCAGTAGCTTAAGCTGCTAGTTAGCCTTCAGAATGAAATTATTGCAGTCACTTCCTAGCTCATTTAGATTTGAATTGGTGATAGAGGAGAAAAGGAGGTATAAGTGATAAGTTGTTAAACCACTTACATGACAAATTACCTAGAAATGCTGGGTGTTGGTTTTTTGTTTTGTTGTGGTTTTTTTTTTTTCCATGAACCGCTATCACTTATAACCTCTCAAAAGAACTTTCCATGTGAAGTTATAAGCAGACGAGTCCCTCGATTGTGTATTTCATTGTGTTTTCTCTTTTTCTCTTAATTTTATAGATGAAAACCAATACTGCTAGTTAATCTATATCATTGTTTTCTACCATTTCTATCTAGATCCAGAAAAAAAAATAGGATGGTTATGAAGTGCATTTCTTCCTGCCCTCATGCTCTCTGTAGTATCAGACAAAACTATGATAAATCTAAAGGAGGTAATTATGTTACTGAAATTACATATTAAGCCCTCACTGCTAGTATACTGTCACCCTAGGAAGAGACAGAAGAAATAACAGGGACTCATGATTGTACTCCTTTTCTTTTTCTTCTTTTATTTCCAAAGAAAAGTCTCTGCAATGGGTTATGCACCTTACTATTTAATTAAGCTATGAAATCAATATTAAGCTACAGGTTGATTTTAGTACTACTGAACTCTTTTATTCCTTCAGAATTTTTAAGGTCAACATTTCAATGACCAGTCTGGATGGTTGGTATTGTACCAGAGCAGTTAGTGTTCCAAATCTTCCAAGAAAAGGGGTATGAGCAAAGTATCACTGCTTAGGTCCCTCTTGAAGATGAGCATGTTCTGCCGGGAAGTAGATGTCTCCCATCGACACATCAGTTCCTTCATTTTTCAAGATAGCTAATTTTTACAGGCATTTTTGTTCCCCAAACCCTTTTCCAAGCGAACAGAGACACTACATAACCAATGTTTTTATTATGACACAGCCGCCCTACTTGTTCCCCTCAATATTTAGTTTGTCTTCTTGCTTTTCTTCTCTTTCAGCAAGACCCTTTTGCAATTCCTCTGACTGCATTTCTGGCTGAATCAGACTCCTAAAATTTCTAGAAAAGGAGGATTACAGAGGAATTAGACCTAAAAGGCGGTGCAATTCAGGTATAAATGAGAACTTAAATGTACAAAGAGACTCCAAGGAAAAATGCAGCTTTCCAGAAGAGAGACCTCCTGTCTTCTCCCCAAGGGAGGGACCCAACAAACGCCAAATAAACCACCCCCAAAGAAACGGCCACAGACAAAAAAAAAACCCAAACACCAAAAAACCTGCCCAAAACACCACACTTGCTATCTCAGGTCAATCTTAAGACAAGAACAGGAATTTTTTTTCAGCTCAGTGTTTCCTGAAACTTTGTAAGACAGCTGAGTGTGAAAAAAAAAAAGCACAGAAACACTTTATTGCATCTTACAGTTTTACCTAAAACTAGGTAAAGGTGATACTGAGAAACATCTAGGTGACTGCATTCTCAGGGAAACCACTCCTGAAAATGTCTCTTAGGAAAAGTCAGATCTCCACAGCTGTAGACTGCTTCAAAATGTGCTGCTTTTTTTTTTCCTGTAGTACCATTTCCTATCATACTACTTAAACTTCTGATAATATAATCAAATATATGCCTCTAAAAATAGAACACTTTTTCATAATTGAAACTTAATGAAATCTGTCATACATATTTTAAACAGGTTAAAAGAGGAGCAACATACACTTTCACAAAGATTTCTGCTTCTAGTTGGAAATTGGGGAGGGGGGGGGCAGGGGAGAAAAACCAAAACCAACCCACACACTCCCAAAAAAACCCCCACACTTCAAAGAAATGCATAATCCTGCTACATAGTGTTGCTAGTAACACGGTCTGTCTTTACTTCCGTGGTGCTAGAAACCATCATAGATAGCTCATGACATTCAAAACACACGTGAAAGTGCTAACTGATGATGTCTGTCTCATTTTAAACACAGAAGTAAAAATTGAGAATACACCAGGCTGGATGGGGCTTTGGGCAGCCTGGTCTAGTGGGAGGTGTCCCTGCCCATGGCAGGGGGGTTGGAACTAGATGATCTTTGGTCCCTTCCAACCCGAACCATTCTGTGATTCTATGATAAAACCATAATCTAAGGTCTCTCCAACATTTTAGGGCTCCTTTCCAACAGAAACAGGAAAACACAGTGTTTAGCATAAGTGTGGACAATTATTTGAGTTTGTATTCTCAGTAGTTTTGAAAAGCCATTTCTCATTTCTCCTTCATTTCTCTCACACAATGAAATTATTCAAACAAGCTTATTTTCCATTAATAATATCAGGTTTAAAATACACAAGGCACTTTTAGAGAGGAAAATAATAGCGTTCTGGCACACACAAAAAAAGATAAATTGCTCATGTTTGTTTCTTTCTATAAGGAAAAGTATTCACATTTCAACTTCCTTTTTCCAGGGAAAAACAATAAGTACACCTTGGCAAGCTTAGAGGGAGACTGGAAGAGTTTTGTTGTCTTTGGTCCCCTCCTCCCCCTTTACTGAATGCCAGTTTTGAGATGCTTATGATAATATGTAATTTTAACATCGAAAGACTGCTAACGCAGTTTCCAGTGGTAGACTTACGTGTAAGTGTACAACCTGGACGCGGTTATCGATAAGATTCAAGGAAATATACACACACATCTATGCCTGTTTGGAGGAAGTTCATGCTTTAGCAAAGGGAACACACAACAGGCCACTTTATCCCTCCTCTGTAAATCAGATACCTTGTTGCAGGCACAGTTGCCTAGATACAGAGTAATCGGGGTAAGTGAATAAATCAAATTATCAATAACATACACGATTGCATCCTATTATTGAAACAGTCAATTGAAGTAATTTTTAGATTAGTTAGAAAATAGACATTTAAAACTTACTGGGTAATATGAGATGCCAAATAACTTAATTAAATAAGCATTAGTAGACATTTTAAGATTTGTTCATTGCAGATACACTGGAAACATTGTCGTTCTTCTTACACCAATAATTGCAGGAACTCTCATGTAAAGTATCTCTCCAGTCACTCTGAAGTAAACACTCAACCAAATGCTTCGTAAATTGTTATTCTCAATACAAGGTAGACCCTTTCGCAACAAACTTTCGATGTGACCGTCTGAAACAACTCTGTGCTTGCTTTGATTTTACTGCATTTGACAACAATGTGATACTGAAAAGATGGGGAAGGTTCAGCTTGGAGGAGGGATGATCAATAAGAGACAGAACAGAGGTGCACAACTAACATATGGTAGAGAAAATGCAAATTAGGCACTTCTAATTGCTGTGCCTCCTAATGCAGGAGCAAAGGCCAATCAATGAAACTGAAAAGCAGACATTTTAAATTGATGAAGGAAATCTTTTTACACAAGCTATAATTAATCTGTGAAAAATCACTTCCACTAAGTAGAAAGCCTCACAGCTTATTAGAAAAAAATATGGATAATGAGAACATCTATTTGTATTTAACAGGATGATAAATAAAATAAATTGATCATTAATTGGTGGGAGCGTTAAGGGGTCTACGGAAACCAATTTTTAATAAGAGCAACTTATTCTGTCCTCATCAAGCAAAATACTTAATTGTTACATTCGTCTTGGAGCTCTCTTAGATCTCACCATTGATGAGCAGCCAATTGACTATACAAGTAATTGTTCTAAGTTGACATAACAGTTTGGAGTTCACAGTCCTCCAGAAAGCATCTATAAAGTCATTGATTTCACGTTAATTTACTTAGCAAGATCTAGGGAGAGTCACTTTGGAGACTTTGCTACAACATCTGTAATGGCTGTAATTCCTACTGTACTTCCAGAGAGAATCCTGAACTCCAGAAATAAATGGAAACACAAAACTTATTTATTTACTGTCTCCCCACCACCACCCTGCTTTCTTTTTTTTTGTTGGGTTTTTTGTTTGTTTTTGTTTTGTTTGTTTTTAAACTTAGAGTTTCTGAAGTGCATTGGTGATAAGGATCACTATGTTGAGGGTGTGAAAGCTGGGGCAGCCTTGGCTGCAACAACTATAACATGGTGGAGTTCAAAAGCCTGTGAGAAATGCACAAGGCAAAAGCCAGGACTGCAACCCTGGACTTCAGAAGAACAGACTTTGTCCTGTCCCAAGATCTGCTTGGAAGACTCCTGCAGGATACAGCCCTGAAAAGAACAGGGACCTAGGAGAGCACTTGATTTCCAAGTATTATCTCTTCCAAGCTCAAGAATGATCTATCCCAACAAGCAGGAATACAAGTAAAAAGTGACAAGAGATACGTGGAGATTAACAAGGAGCTCCTGACAAAAGCCAGGCATAAGAGTGAAGCATACAAGAGATGGACCCAGGAGAATACAGACATTTGCCTGAGTATGTAGGGACGGTGTTAGGAAAGCCAATCTGCACCTGAATGTGGTGAGAGACATAAAGGGCAACAACAAAGGCTTCTACAAGTACAGCAGCAGCAAAAGGAAGACTAGGTAAAATGTAGGCCTGGTGCTGAATGGAGCAGGGGACCCAGTGGCAAAAGACACAGAAAAGGCAGAGGCCCTCAAGGCCTTTCTCACTTTTGTCTTTACTGGTAAGAGCGGGATTCAGTAGTCACAGAGATGAGTTGGGAAGTCCAGAACAAGGAATACTTACCCTTGGTGGATGAGAATCAAGTTAAGGAATGATTTGAACCAACTGGACAAATATAAATCCATGGAATTTGACAGGTTTCACCCACAAATGCTGAAGAAATACACCAATGTCATTGCAAGACCGCTCTCCAGAGTCTCTGAAATGTCATGGTGATCAGAGGAGGTATCCAAGGAAGAAATCAAATATTGATTTTCTATATTCCACAAAGGCCACAAGAACGATTCAGGCAACTATAGGCTAGTCAGCCTCACCTTAATCCCTGGCATAATGATGGACCAATAATCCTGGAATCCATTTCCAATGATATTGGAAAGATATGGACAAGACGACAATTGGATGCAGGCAGCAAATATTCATAAAGAGGATATCACAGTTTAGCAATCTAATAGCCTCCTATAATGAAATGGCTGGCTAAGTGGATAAGCGGAGAACAGCGAATGTTTATCTTGATTTTAGCAAGGCTTTCAACACCCGTAACACTCTTATAGATGAACTACTGAGATACAGACCAGATAAATGAAATGACTGAAATGCCACGCTCAAAGGGTTGTGATCAACAGCATAATGTCCAGCTGAAGGCCAGTCATCAGTGGTGTACTGACAACTGGGGTTGATACTGAGGCTAGTGCTGTTTAATACCTTCGTTAGTGACCTGAATGAGGGGCAGAGATCACCCACAGCAAGTCTGCAGATGACATAACTCAGAGTGGTTGACGCACCAGGTATTTGTGCTGCTACTCAGAGTGACCTCAACAAGCCAGAGAAATGGGCTGATAGGAGCCTCCTGAACTTCAACCAATGGAAATGCCAAATCCTGCATCTGGAGAAGAATAAGCACAGGCATCAGTTCAGACTAAGAAATAGAAAAAGCGTGGATATTCCTGATGGACACCATGCTGGACATGAGACAGGAGTGTGCTTTTGCAGCAAAGGTAACCAACAGCACCCTGGTCTGCATTAAGCAGAGCAGCACCAGTAGGTTGAAGGAGGCGATTCTTCCTCTCTACTGAGCACTGGGGAGACACATCTGGAGTGCTGGATCCAAGGCCAGTTCCCCAGTACAAGAGAAACATGAACATACCGGAGCAAGTCCGGTGAAGGGCCACAAAGATGATTAAGGGACTTGAGCACCTCTTGTATAATGAGAAGCTGAGACCCAGGAGAATATAGACATTTGCCTGAGTATGTAGGGACTGTCCAGCCTGGAGAAGAGAAGGCTCAAGCAAATTCCAGGGGAATCTTACCAGTGTATATAAATACCTGATGGGGGGAGTAAAGATGACAGACCCAGACTCTTCTCAGTGGTGCTCAGTTACAGGACCAGAGGCAATGAGCACAAACAGAAACAGAGGAAATTCCCCCCCCCTTTTTTTTTTTTTTTTTTTTTTTTTAAATACAGCGAAGTTGTTCTACCACTGGATTTAGAGACATTCAAAACCCAAGTGGACACAGCCCTGACCAACCTGCTCTTGCTGACCCTGCGCTGAGCAAGAGGTTGGACCAGACAATCTGCAGAGGTGCCCTCCTGCCTCTGCCAGCCTGTGCTTGCAAATTATTTGTAACAGAGCACATGGGGCCATTCAAGGGTATTAAAACACAACACTGGAAGTTGCTGTATGCTAAAAAAAAAAAAAAAAAGAAAGGGAGAAAAGCATGCCAACTGAAGGACCCAGGTAGGGCCCCAAATCGAAGGGAGTGTAGGTATTTCCCTCAAGGAAGGGAAGATTCCCCTGTAGGTGCAGGGAGCCTCCACAATTCATTTGTGACTGAGTGTGCCGATTTTGGCCAGGACAGAGTTAATTTTCTTCATAGTAACTACTACAGGGCTATGTTTTGGATGTGTGCTGAAAACAGAGTGGATAATACAGGGACATTTTCATTATTGTGGAGTAGTATTTACATAGAGTCAAGGTCTTTCTCATACCACCCACGAGCGAGTAGGTTGGGGGTGCACAAGAAGCTGGGAGGGGACATAGCCAGGACAGCTGACCTCAACTGACTAAAGGGCTATTCCATGGCATACGACATCACGCTTAGCAATATCAAGCTGGGGGAAGAAGAAAAAGGGGGGAACGTTCAGAGTTATGGTGTTTGTCTTCTTCAGTAAACATTATGCCTGATAGAACCCTGCTTTCCTAGAGAAGGCTGAACACCTGCCTGCCAACGGGAAGTAGTAAATGAATTCCTTGGTTTGCTTTGCATGCATGCACAGTTTTTGCTTTACCTGTTAAACTGTCTTTATCTCAAGCCACAAGTTTTCTCACTTTTACCTTTCTGATTCTCTCCCCCACCCCACTGTAGGGCAAGTGAGCAAGAGCAAGCAGCTATGTGGTCCTTAGCTGCTGGCTGGGGTTAAACCATGACATTCAGGTACATGCTTAAAGCTTTATTTTAGTAAATTTGCATAAATGGAAGAGGGGAAAAATGCAACTAAAACAATTCCCCAAAGTAAAACTTAAACAATTCAGATGACTTTGTGTTTTTTAATCCACCCCAAGATGTACAGTAACCAATTACCAAGCTACCACAGACAAGTCAGACCGTGCTTTGATTTCAGGTCAGGACACATTGACTGAAGCTCTTGAGGGCCAGTGCAAAGAGATTTTTGTATCTCTTGAGCTCTGCCAAAGACTACCTGCTTCACAGCAAAACCCACTGTGCTGTCTCTTGCTCTTCTGTATTTTCAGCTACCTCAGCCTATGAGAGAGGCCAGAGGACATGCTTCTCCCACATGTCAGGAAGCACAGGTAAAACAGGCACTCGTTCTCCCCAGGCTTAACATAGCTCCACACTATCCTTGGATACATCTGTGATGATCCAGCATAGCTGACCACATAGACAATACAGCAGAAGAAACCTACTGATTTGACACATCCTTTGAAAAACAAATCAGAACGCTCTTAAACTAAATAAATCACGCTCTGCTGATCTTGGAAAAAAATAGTCTTAGCTCTAGGCACTGGAAGTCATTCCCCTCAAAGCACTAATAATATTTGTGCTTAACTTCCATGTCTTGCTCAAGTCTGCAGAAGTAAGGTGATAGAAATATTAACAGAACACGGTCCTACTAGAAATTAAAAGCTTACAGGATTAAGAAGGATATATTTAAAAAATATTATGGCTTTTTTGCACAAACTATAATAGCTACCTTCTGGACCACAGTCTAATTAAGTATTTCTAAAAGCAATTTCTGTTTCACAGGAGATATTCTGGAGCAAGTGGGTTTTACTTTTTTTTTTTGGTTGTTTGGTTTGTTTTGACAGCTTACTCCAACACATTTCTTTACCTTAATATATTTTATCACAGCACTCCATAATTAAGGAAAAAAGAAAACATAACACAGTAAGATCAATTCCTTTTTATTCACATCACCACCAATCAATACATATATGTATAGGCTTCATTCTTGCCATATATTATAGCATAACTAGAGTGATTTTGGGAGTTCCCAGGACTTTGAATATATAATTCATCTGACCTGTCCAGGATATTCTAGCAAATCTCCCAAGGGAGGCAGAGTTTTCTTACTGACCGAGGGGAAAACCAGGTTTCTAAAACTATCTGTGTTAGAGACAAAGGAAGGAATGTGTGTGCAAGGATTCTTCAGTACCTTCAGCACCTCCAGCCTTTGAAAGGCTTAAGATTGGTTTGGCTTAACACCAGCATGACAACAAATGCCTTAAAACAATGTTTAATTGATTGGGATACACAGGTGAATAAAAGCAGACAGTCAGATCAATTTAACCGTCCAGCTGAAACTTTATTACTTTAACAGGCTGAACATTAATGCACCTCTGGTGCAAAGAGGTGAGAGTATATGACCAGTATATGACTCACAACCACAATAAATCCATTATATTTATTTTTTCCTCACTGAAATATAATCTTACCTCAAGAGAGCAGGAAATCACTCAGCTCAGCTGCAAAGATTTCGGATTCCCCTTTTGCCCCAGGAAAGATAGTTCACCCATAAAATGCCACGTCTGTGGTTCTGAAAACTACTCTCTTGATCTTGATATTTAACCTGGTCCTTCAGCCATTTCTTTACCTGCCACCCAGGCAGGAGTCTAAGCATAGAGAGCTGGGAAACACAAAGTATTTGCCCATACCTGACTGACCATTCTGCCATTCAGCTCCCCATCCTCTTCTGCAAAATAGGGCAGGCTTACTAACAGAAGGTCTAGCAAGTGCTTGTCCAAGTCCTCCTACGGAAGCAATGCCTACATGTTCAAGTAGATGAGGCACTCAGAAGAAGTAAAAGGGCGCTGGGCTGGTATTTGAGTTTAGCCATATCATCACAGTTAAAATTGAAAGAACCCCAACAGATAATGCATTATAAAACAAAAGGGAGAATGCATACCTGGAAAGCTCTTTTCCTATTTTATATTTCTTCTATGTAATACTGATGTACAATTAAGTAGCTAAAAAACCCAAAAGAATATAAAGAATGAAAAGTGGAAAATGTACCTAAATGCAAACATGGTTGTAAGTGATGGGATATTCTGGTACATTCCTGCCTTGATCTGTGGACCACTTAACATGCTGTCCCCCTCATCTGTCCCTCTATTTGTAGTCAAGAAACACCCTAAATTCCTCACTCCAACTGAAGGGAAGTGAAAAACTTCAACTAACAATTCTTAAAGAAAAGACTTAGAAGAGAATTAAAAAGGAAATTACTGCCAAATGTATTTTCATTATAAAACAAGATCATTTGAAATATCTCACTGTTAGAGATTACACTCTCAGCAATCATTTCTGCAACCCACAGAAAGAGTTGCCTCATTTCACCATAGAGAGCATCTTCATCATTATCTCTATCCACTTCAGCTCAAACAAGAGAGGTGGCTGCAGAGTTCAAATAGGAAGAAGAGCACACAAAGTGAAACTAAAGCCCTTTACCGCTGTGTATTGCTACTGAACAGCAACACCTGCAACCGTGCCCCAAATTACCATGTAACATTTACCTATAACCTGAAACAGAAGAACAACTTGTTTTTCCATGTATTATGCTTCCCTATGCTTCTGGGCATGGATGGAAAGCAATACTCAAAAATAGTTGCCCAACAAGACAAGGAAAGAAAGGATGCTACCATTTTTCTAATGCAATTCTCCCTTCCTCTTCAAGAAAGAGGGTTAAGATTATGAAAGATTAAGCAAAGCTGTGTATTTCTTAATGTTAAAAAAACCAGTATGAATTCCCTTCCTTTTACAGGCAACGGCTATACTCCAACAGCAGCTGCAAGACTGTCAGACAAAAAATGCGTTACCATACGAGGCAACTAAAATTAAAGGGAATTTGTCCTTCAACATCAGTGAAATTACTTAATAAGAGAACAAAAGTTTTTATAAGCTAACTGAAGTACCTCTTTTTTTAATCTTTTCCACATAAATGAGATACAATATGTTAACATCCTTGGATAACATCATTATCAATTGCTTTCAGAAAAAGATTGCCATTAAAAAATGAAAATTACTGTGCAAGACCTTGAATGGAGTAAAGCTTTTTTTATTGTTTTCAAGAGCATTTTCAGAAGAGTATAGCTATACTACTTCATTCTGTATTTCTGGACAACAGACAGAGTTGCTTCAATCAAAAACATGCAGATAACTGTTCTGAGCAATAGTTTTTAGGAATTCCTGCCACCTCACCTTCCTAAAATGGACTGTGCTAAATAAGAAAACTAAAAGGAACAGAACAATGTATTTTTGGTTTACTACTACTTTCTTTTTTTTTTACTATCATAAAGCAGACTTTAAGGAAGACAGGATAAAGCTTTAAGGTAGAGAAGCAGCACCATATTTCTAGAGTGAACAGTTCGGTATTGGTCAATATAATAACAGAATAATGATAAAAAGCACATTAAAACCTTAAACTATATTAATAATGAGGTAAAAGGATAGCATATTTCTGTTGCTTCTTTTTCAAAATATAAAATAAACATTGTGTCCCACTCAAATCTGAGCTCTAGTTTAAAGAGTGATGCTAAATGTGCTTCATTTGCACTTACGTTAATGTATTTGACCATTCTAGCTTCAAGATGCCTAAGACACCTTTGTCAGGACACTGCATTTCTTCCACTTTCTACTGTTTGTAAATACAGTTAATTGCTTTCAACTAGTTGCACTTTATTTACTCCCAATTTATTTTCAAGTTAAAACTAGCAATTCAAATTCTAAAATAAGTAATCTGACTGTAGATATCAGAATTTGAAAAAAAACCTCTCTATCTGTTAATTTCTTCCGCGCAGCTTTACACACATTAACTGCCCATGTTGATTCCCCTCTGCCCCCCCGCAAGGTAAACTTGGCATCGGTTAATAAGAAGAAGAAATTCTCCTCTCATACCACACTAGACTCAAGGATAAGGCACAGCATCCTTCTGCCAAACAGTCACTTTTACCAAATGACCAAAGCCTGATATGCAGGCTCATCAGTTATTCTTATGGGACAACCCTAGCCAGCCACAACAGAACAAGAAACACCACATTTCTCAATTTACAATCTGTTACCCTAATATGGATGCATTATGAATGGGCTATAGCTTTACAAGATGGCATATTACTTATTCATTAGACCAAAGGGGATCTTCATAAAAACAAAACTACTGTTCTCTTTGCCCTGTCACACTCAACAGAAAAACACAAATGTTAGTTCATGGGGAATTCAAAGACTTAAGTTTTTCTCTTAAAAGAAATTTCATTTCATGTAAGAACACCGATTTTGCCATAGCGTTTCACAGAAGTCTAAATTTAAGTTTTTCCTTTTAGTTTCCTTCATTTTTAACTAGACAAAGTGTCATGTGCTAAAAATATGTTTAAAATGGGTCTCAAAGAAATGGAATTTAAGCCCTAAACATGCCACAGTAAGAAGACTTGGCATCATCCTTTAGTAAGTTACTGTCTCACCTCACAGAGGAACTTGAGCAAAGAAAACTGCAGTTACTTTAAGCTTTCATTTGCTTCCCACGGAACAGCATTTAGACATTTTTGCTTAATGAATTGCCTTAAATTGGATAAAGCCAACCAAAGTGGATTATGTTATGTGTTGTCCTTTACTGTGCAGAATATACTTACTGATCAGAAACATCACAACATTTATCTCCAAGACATTTCCTAGTGTTTTATCACATTATCACATTTCAGGACACAGGATTTCCTAGGTCCTTGTGCTAAATTATATCAATGAAGTGCTTTCCTGCTGGAGATTTTATTTACAAATGCACAAAACCTGGCCACACTGGAGTAATTGGTGACTAGCAAAAGCACATGGTCCCTGCAGAACTATATTGTAACACTTCCCAAATACGCCACTCAAAACACACTGGTACCAACCACCATGTTACCATATGTTTAACCTCCTGTAAAACAACAACATTAAGCCACTTTCAAGTTAAAAAAAAAAAAACAACACTCTAAGACCATTATAAGTAACAGTAACCAGGTTTATTACTAACATCATTTTATTGTATTCTATGTTCAGAGAAGCCACCACCTTATTTTGAAATATCATACCATTTCAGCATAGTGAACAACTGAGCAGCCCTTTTCAGAGGTACAGGTTTTGTAGGTCTATCACATGCCATTAAAACATAAGATTACATTGTAGTCATGGCAATGTACAAAGCTATTGGTTTTTTACAGACAAAATAATTACAGACCATTGTGGAACTGCTTAATATATGAACTTCTGCCAAAGTTATTAATTGAACCATTTAAACATTAGATTGATCTCCATGAAGCTGCTGGCAATAAACTGAATGATTAAAGTATTATTTTTGCAATCTACATCTGACAACTCTGAAGTAGTTCCCTTAATTTCAGCAAAAACAAAGAAAGCCCCTGGCATATCAGAGGGAAGCTGAAGGACAAACAGTTTGAGATGAAAGAATCAGTTCAGTTACGCAACTGCCGAAATTATAGCATAGTTTTATAATTTTTGCATTAGTGCTACAGTAAGCGTACTGTAAGCAGCAAAAAACAGGGTAACATACCATAGGGCTTAAAAAAAATGCTTCCAAGTTTTACGCATTCCATTTAAAAAACACTGAGTAAAGTCAGTTACCAAGAACTTAAGTGCATTAAAACATTTTCTGTAGAACCCACTACATATTAGACATCTTCAGAAAAAGAATATGCTTTGAGAATATTGCAGAAGAAATGAAGATTCTGTTCATGCAAGCTGAAGAGGCCGGACAAGTGCTGTTTCACATCACAGTAGCATTCTCCAGACTCAGCTTGCTAATTGTATTAGACTCTGAGCATGTCTAACATACTGAAAGAATTAGGATCCACACACAGAAAAAAACCCTGTAGTTGCCTTCTCTTTAAAACATGCATCATACTGCAGCTTCTGCTATAGAACTCTCATTAGGGAACAGAAAGCCTCGGCTCCTTGTTCCCAGGAGGGGCTCTAACCTACACCTCCTTCCACACAGGTCGTTGTGGGCACTTGCCACCTTCCCGTGTGGCAGCCACACTGTCCCCAAAGAAAAGAAACATATTTCATCCAGACTTGGAGGCAAGTAAACAAGAAAAAAAAGCACAAATCAGCTGGCAGAAACTGGAGTATTAATACAAAAGCCACGACTGCTCTGGGTAAGGAGTGTTTCCCCAGGCCTGTGTATACTTTTGACATTAAGCACATGCAGCATGGGATTAAATTCCCATTGTTGTTCAGATACAGAAGAAATATTCCCTATATGTCGTAAGTAATAAAACAGCATCACACAAGTGCAAATCCCTTCCGCTGCACAACGTGTCAGCCCCTGCCCTCTCCCTCTGTCTGGTTCCACCTCCCCTCAGGCTTTTCAGTGTGAAAGTTTTCAAATGTACTGGTTATATTTAAGAACTAATCCAAGAGCGATGATCTCAGAAGACATGGTTAAAGGAATGGAAAAGCAGACAGTGTCACTGGACACAGTCAAGGAAACTAATCAACAGGCTACTCTTGAGCTCTTTTCCGCTGTCTTACACTGCTTGAGTGATGGTGTTTCATCATTTGTCTTGGAAGACTGTAATAATAGTCAGGAGGGCTGTCAGTTCTGGTTGTTTTTTTAAACCAAAACGCTATCTGCTACTCAGTTTCACCTCATGATTCTAGTTTCATTTTAGTAAAAGCCAAGATATCCATTTAAAATGTAAAAATAACCCCACAAAAAACCCAACTAAAAATACTCATTTGTTACAGGAAGGGTAACAAACCATCAGTACAAATATGAAAAGCATAATTCTTAAAACAATCTGAACTAATGCACACTAAAGAGCACATTACCAGAACAATCCTATGATCCTGTCATCTAAGTCACTGGTGAGGAAAAAACCCAGAGCAGACAAGCTCTCAGTTCATTAAGTCAGCACTGTAAAAACCATAGGTCTCACGAACATTAAACCTGTAACTCCCACCTTTTTACAAGTGCCAGAGACAGACTGCATACAGACAGATTTCACTGCATGTTACTTTATCAAACCAGTTACATTTCTAATACCTTCTATTACTGGTACCTACGAAAATAGATTCTTTTTTCAGGTTAGACTATGCAAGTAAAAACTGGTCTCCAGACAAATAAAACAAGCTACTTTATGGAAAAATCAATTTGCCCCGATATGAAACTGAGTATACAACATCGCATTGGAGGCTTAGACTTGAAGAATTCAGGGATAGTTTTCTAATCCTTTCAGAAGCTACACCTCATTTTCAAATCTACATACGCCACAGTACTGACAACAGCTTTTGCTTTCTATCCTCCATTCATATATTCCCCAGTCCGAGCCGCTCTGAAGTTTTAAGTTCATACAATAATTCTTATTTCCATCTCCAAAATTTTATAGCAAGAAATGCAACATTTTGTCGAATGAGGGGATTTTAGATACAAAGAGAAAGCTTGAAGGCATAGGGACGTCTGTCCTCCTTTCCCAACAACCAAACATAACAGCTTGATTTAAAAAAAAAAAAAGTCTAGCCTACCAGAAATAGTGGCATACTTGTAGTATATAATCAAACAGATTTGTAAGATGATTGCTATTTTTGGATGAGAAGTCAGTTTTAATTAGAGTGCCCTAAATTTAGGACCTCGAATTACAGACAGAGTTTTATGGTCCTCTTCCCAATAGATTTCTAGCACTTACTTGTCTTTTTTGACTACAGTAATGTCTGTGCCCTGTAACGTACGTGGAAATTTAGCTGACCTCTTTTTAAGTTGTGATGAAGTTGCCTCATCAAGATAGAAAGAGCTTTCACCTCTTCTAAAGCAGTTTATTCACTAAATATAGCTTTTGAACCTTAATTCCTCCATTTTAAATTAAATCTGCTAAATTAACACTGAGCATGTCTCTGCAAACACTTCAGTAATGATACTGCAGATGAGATGTGTTGACTTTCAATTTGAAAGTTATCCTGAGCAGAATCCCTGAACACCAGAGTATCCATGGATACCCAGGTCCACCACCTCCCTCCCTATCTAAGTAAACTCTTAAAAGTTACATCTTGCTCACTTAATTAGTACAAAGCCTCATAACAAGCCATATTACCATGGTAGACGAAAACTGGCAAGTTAGAGTTGAAAGCTAAGCTAGAGGCACACCAGACTGCAGGCAGCTTTGTTGCTTGTAGCAGCAATTAATTACTTGTTTTAAATGCAGAACAAGCTAGTTTTGAAGGCAGACAAATAAGGTGATTTACAAATATATTTTTGTCATCAGAATTAATGAAGAGAACTGTAGTAGCAGAAGAGAATCATAAAGAAACACCGATAATGCAGATACTACCAGTGTCCTTCAACGTGGTAACAGCTGCATTAAGCTTAGGAACAAACAGGCAGGAACATACTATTAATTCCAAAATAGTTTTCAGTATGAAGAACAGTAGAACTTGGCATTTGATACTTTAAAGGATCACAGCTGGGGGGGGCTGTTAATCATTTTAAAGAATCATATCTTGGCAGATACAAGTGTATTTCTCAAGTGAGAGAGCTATTAAAGTGAATTCATTTTAAAAAATTAAGAAATATAACACCACTTACAAAAGTAAAATATCTGGTAGTTAACTGCATGAGACCACAAATCCACATTTGATTGAGAATTTCTGCCATGAAATCCCACGGGAAGTTTCTCCAACCCTTGACTGACAATTTGAGCAGTTCTATTTTCGTCAACCTCTATGATTCATCTCAAAAATATTCTCTCCTAGGAAGAGTTACTATGTTGAAAGTAATATCTCCGGCTTGGAAATCTATTGGAGACTCCATTTTCTACAAGAGTTTCTAGAGCAGTATTATGTATAACAGCTCTCTAAAGCCTGAATCCATCCTTGAACACAGATGAGGTTAAAGATCAAAAAACATCCATAGATCAGGTCCATTCACCACCCAGTGTTACTCTGCTCTCCTTTGACAGACACTCTCCAGCCTAATCAACAACCGTACTACCAGTTTAAATTTGTGATACTCTCATGCATTCACTTCTCATTACGGCCATCCCTTAGCACTTCCATCACTGAAGCCTGAATAAATCTAGCATACAAATCTCTAGCTTGTCACAGTCAGAAAGCTTCTTTTCCGCCTATTTCCAAGATACCTAAAATACACCCAAGAGAAACAGGTCTTGGGATTTTGCGGTATTTGGATTGATACCTTCACATCCAGCTCAGGTTTACCATGGTATCATCACCCTGCCTTGTAAGAGTTTCCATCATAGGAGAGGTTAAGAGTAACAAAACACCATACACAGTATATTCTCACCTCAGAGAGAAGAAAGGGCTATTCCCATTTCTCGATGGTTTTTTTGGCTTATTTTATCTAAAAATCAATATTACAGAGAAAAACCTGTTTTCCGGAAGTCACAACATTTGTCAGGACAAACATCTGAGGACTGCACTCAGTAATAACTCTCCTCTCATAATGAGGGATCCCATGAATACTGGGCAGCATATCTATCTCCACCTGCTGATGGAAAGTGCATATTAACTGATTCACACGCAGATACTTTTCCATTGATACTGATTATCCTCCCTTTTGATTAGTAGCTAAAGGAAATTCTCTAGTAGTTGAAGAAATTAAATCCATTTGAAATTTTAGGTAATATTTATATGCTTTCACAAGTAGAGACTTTAAAATATTTTGTTCTCTTAAAGTCAGCTAGACTTCCTCAAAAAATTCTTTAAAGAAAAGGTAGCTGAATTCAGCCCTCAATTAAAACTTTAATGAGCTGAACTTCACAGTTTTGCCATGGTTATTGCACATGTATGCATAATGAACAGAGACATTCAGAAAACAGTTTAAATTCTAAGTTACCAGCTAGGACTAAGCCTGGACAAAACAGACTAAGCTTGAGAGAGAATTACAGGGAAACACCACTAATGCTGAATTGCATAATTAACATATTAAAATAAGAAGAAACATTGAAAAGCTTGTCTGAAGTTACATGTCAAGGCATCAGTGCCACTATCTTAGGTAGTGTCTTTCTGTGAGACATTGAGCATCTCTTAAAGGTACCATGTAGCTTCAACTTCCATTAACATCAGTTGAAAGCAAGGACAGTGTCATGGCATCATGCTATATGAATAAAAATTCCTATCCCAGGAGATCATAGAAATGATGATTATGAATTCAATTTCCCCAAATGGTTCTTGTAAATATTGTATTTCCAGTTTTGAGGTTTTCTGGGGTGTTTTTGGTTGTTTGGGGTTTTTTGTTTTGGTTGGTGTTTTTTGGTTTGTTGGTGTTTTTTGTTTGGTTTTTTTGTTATTTTTGTTTTTTAAGTCTATCCTTACATGACAAAATGGGCCTGATATACTAGAAACTTTTCCCAACCCCAAAAAAAGTGATTATGGGATTTTTAATAATCCCCTAATTACAAATATTAACACCTATCAAGACCCGCAGGCTGCCTGGATCACAGCCACATTTCAGTGTTTCGTATTGAAGGAAACAAATTTACCTCAATAAAGTTCCTAAAGCAGAAAGATCACAACTGCTATATGATTTCAAATAAACTATAATCTAACCCAAATAGTCTAGTATGAATATAGCTCTTCCTAAGGTTCAGAGATGCTGTACAACAGACTCTGAAAAATTATACAGACAGTAAGAAAAAAGAAAATATTATAGTTTAGAAATTATTCTGGAAGAGGCAATTAAAAGTTTTTCCACCACATCTTTTAACTAGGTTTTGGTTTACTGCTCTAGTAAATCAATGAAGACTGCAAAATACCATTAGGAAAGTAAATGGATTAAAATTCACTTAATAATGGGGAAAAAAATAACACGCTGTACTTGGTAACATCAGTCTAATTTTTCTACAATATCCTCCACCAAGCAAAAACATTAAGTTACAGTAAAACATATGAAAGGATACATTTATTTTTTTTTGGCATTTGGATTATGAAAATTATTAAAAGAACTTCTTAACTATTTAAAAGCCCCTCAATGCACATGCATTTATGTACTACCTAGTTCCTTCTAGTCTCCCCACATTTTTTGCAGGACTGGCAGAATTATTGCTGTGGACTTAGGGCGGTGTTGGAGCTGAAGCCAGGAGAGACAGGGACTGAGACTGATAAAGCCAAAAGAGGGTCTGCTGGGACTGGGCTTGAATCTTCAAGATTTTCTGGCAAAGGATCAACACCTTTTTCATCTTGTCTTTCATAGACTTAATAAGACTGACCAGGGTTGTTGTTTGATGTTGGTTTTTGTCTGTTTTAAAGTTGACTGAGACTATAAATTAAACGCAAGTAAGCTGTTATGGGTCCAGCACACCAAGGTAGAGAAGACCTGCATTAGGCCTACAAGCAATTCCATTTGAAGGCTACACAAACACTCAAGCATATAAATACATGTCTTGCTGTTCTAGAACACACACATAAGTTGACTAAAAAGTAGGGTGTGGTTTTTTCTTATATACAATGAATAAAAAAAATTTAAGGAGCTTAATGCGGCATATTCCTGCTGCTAGCATTGATTAGAAAAAAGAAAGGCTTGTTTATCCAAATTATTTTTGGTCAGACAAGAACATCAAACAATTAAGGTCTGCAATCTCACCATTAAAAAAAAAATCAAAAAATCACAAATACATTGCTTATAGTTGAATGGGACAAACTGAAAGACGAAAGACATCTAATATACACTCAAGAACCAAGAGGGGTTTCTTTGGCTTTTTGAGGGAAGGGTTTCTTTGCAGACAAATGAATGTGGACACAGACACACAAACCATAGGTTACATTTGGACTAAAGATATATGACCAGTCATGACTTGATGGTCAGAGGGACAGCAGCAAGGGCTGAGAGAAAGGAAATGGATATGCAAGTAGTGCAGCAAGCCAGCAAACTACCCAAAAGGTAAAGACAACACTCCAGTGAAAAATGAACATGCTTGAGCACAAAACAAAACCACCAGCATTAGAAGGCTACAAAGTAACACTGCATCTCTTCTTACTCCAAGCAGTACTTTGTAGGGATGCACTTTTCTTACAGCCTCAGGTGGGTCTAAACACTTAGATTCTATAAACACGCAGGTTCTATAGACAGAGACAGCCTTCAATATACCACTTAGGTCCAGAGGAGCTACAAGGAATCCCTGAGACACCGAATACATTTTCAGACGCACTACAGGGCATGCAGGCTTTGGTTTCTCATTGGTCAGCCGCTGATCAGTTGGATGTTAACTGCAGGTGCTACTGGCTTTTGTTATGGGAGGGAGGCACAAGGGACACTGTGATGGAATGGGTTTGCATTTCATTTTCTTCCTCCCCTCACTACAACTCTCCCCCCCATCCCCATATCTCTCAAGGTCAGAGAGGACATGTCTGTTTGATTAAGGGCATGAAATTATAGAAAGTTTGCAATTTCACAGTATTGGGCAATTAACTTTTTTTTTCCCCTGAAGAAATACATTGATGCAGCACACGAAGTCTGCACTGTGGGCATCAGAGCCCCAAGAGTAAATCTGCTGATGCTGACAGCAAGCCCACCACATGGTTTGTTTTCATATAGACATTAAACAAAGCACAGAGTTTGAGATGCAGAATACTGTTGTTTTGTTGCTGTTACTATTTTAAAGCAAAGAGTATTTGCTTTATCTCTTTTCTTCCTCTTGCCTCATCTTCAAGGGAATTAAGAGTTTAAACAAAGCCTTGTAATGTTCCTGTGCTTCTTTTAATAGTGCATACAATAGCAATTGGGAAGATAATTAAAAGCCAGTGACTTTCTTCAAGCCCACCTGGCAATACCCTGCAGGAGTCAAGATCTCTTCCCCAAAGAATCATTGTCTTGATTGTCCAACAACCTTAAGGAACTGCAGAGAAGCACAGGAACAGCACAGCATGGGGAGAGCTGGGCAGACGGAGCAGTGAGAGGATTCTGTAGGAATGGGCACAGGCAAACAGAGGGTGGAAAATATGTGGGCTAGTGGACAGATGCTCTGGCAGTGACAGGCAACAACCAGCCTGGTTAGCTCAGCATGAGCATCCCAGATGGTACCCAGTAGCCCACAGGAGATGAAGGGGAGCTCTTCTGAGGAGATAAAAACTAAGCCATTCACAAGCTACTTGATGTTTGCCTTGCTACTTCCTCACTTCCCTCCCTATTCCCCACCAGTCCCTCCCAGCAGAGCTTCACAAGTCTCTAAGCTCAGGCCCAAAAGCACTAGAGCTATTTCTTCATCTTTTCTGCATACAATTCTGCCTAGAATTGCTTCTTAGTCACACTATGGGCAGGAATTCCTACTGCAGTAAAAAATAAAAGGGTGTCCGAATACAAAACATATGCATGAGAGTTTCAGCTGGAGACTGAAACAAAAGGGAATTGAAGTTGATAGCAGGGACTTTCACAGAAGTGGGCAAAGTGAGAGAAGGGAGGAAGAAGCTTGACCAGAAATAGGAAAAAGAGCAAGCCTGCCTCGACTGCCACACAGCTTGCTGACTACAGGAATAACCAAAGCATTTCTGGCTATATTGCAAGGCATTTCCTTAGAAAGTAAATTGGGTCCAAATCCCAAAAATCCCATTGCTGAGATGAACAGACAAGGTAACTTTTAAGCAACATCTGTAATACAGTTGTGTTTGTATCCATAAATAAACTGAGGCTAAACCTGGGATAAATAAAGATGCTGAATTTCAGCACAACACTGTGGGCAGCAAGTAAAGCTGAAAGAAACATGTACAGGGATAAGGCAATGCGGGAAAAGCTACAGAAAGGAAACTGAAATCGTTCAAAGATGAATTCAACTACCCTTCTGGCAAGTATTGTAGAAATAAAGGTAGTAACACTGAGAAAAGGCCAATGTAGATAAACAGGAAAGTACAGCAAATAATCAAGGTTAAGAGACAGGCGTAGGCATAGCATAAAGGTACTGGGTATACAAGAAAAAATACACAGTGAGGAGACTGAAAAACTACAGTTGAAAAGGTAGATCACAAAAGTACACTTGCCCAACATGTTCTGAAAACAGAGATCTTTTCAAAGTACTATAAGTACAGAGAGTTGGAAAGAAAGGATATATGAAAGTAAGGCTTGAAGGATGGCAAAAGTAGCTTTACCAGAAGATGTAAAAAAAGTTATTTCCCCCTCTCAAAAAAGGAAAAAGATCCAAGCAGACATTACAGTCATACTCCTTGTATTTATGTATTCAAGTTTAATTGGCACATGTAGATTGAAGGCTATGAAATATTCCAATGTTGCTAATTTTTAGTGGCTTCCTTTCAATTTATTATGTTGTGATTGCACAAACACACATAGCCCTTATTGAGTGACAGGCTCCAAACATCAAACTATTGAACCGTATTTTTGACATTTGCCAGAAGTATTTCTGGACTATTTCTGGAAAGGACAATATAATTCTGGACTTAATTTAATCCTGCCCAGATAATGATAATGTCATGGTAATGACCTTCAGTCATATCTGTCAGCTCTTCAGCGATATCACTACTTTGCTGTTTGCCATCAGCTTAGCCTCCCCTGCTTTCACCTTGGGTGGAACCAACATGTATGATGTGATATATTGGCCTAGAGCAACAGCACATACAGTTATCAGATTTGCTTTTTATTGTATTAATCCATTCCTTGTTTGGAATGAAATCTTTATAACTTCCTAAACAAAAACAAGTAATCCTTTCAATGTCATCAAAAAAGTCAAAGCAAGTTACATCAACTCATGAAATGTAGTTTATTAACATTTTTTATAAACGTCTACCAGATTACAAATGCAAGGGATGTACTGCGCTCCTCTACTAGGTTGTTTTGTTTGTTTTTTAAAGCCTAAAAGTTATGCATACCTCTCCTTAAATATTTTCAGCAGACCAAGTCGATGCTCACCACAGCAATTCACAAAAACATCAGAGCATTTGCAACATATTTTGAAGAGTCAGATATGTGGCACCCTCTAAGGGTGAAGGGAGAGCGCCTGTTTGGTGGCAAAGGCTTCTTATTTGTGAAAACTAAGCATCCCAGACCTATTGCTGAAGAGAATACTGGGTAAATCCTGATCTCCTGCAGATATTAAGTAGTTTATTTGAAGATTTCTGCTTCCTGTCCATCTTCATAAACTTTCTGAAAAGTCTGATTCGGCTACCTCAGAACCTAGAGTTCATTTCTCTCCAATTTAAGAGCTGCTTATAACAAGGTCCTTGCAAGGATTTGGATCTGCAGTCAAAGGCAGCCCTAAGTGTGCCACACAAAGGTTTCTGATCCTTAACACAGTTTCTTTAGCTTAAAAGAATACTTATTAGTATTTGTGAACTAACATTTGAAATTAGATTTCAAATACTTCTGAAACATTCACTTTGTCTCCCCAGGCACTTTTTTCATCCTCCTTTGAATATTACTTGTCAGAGCATCCACTGAAGGAAGGTTGCAGACACAAGCAATACACATGCACTTAAAATTCATGTTTGTGAGATTTCTCATTTTTGCATAATTTGGCTAGATGCTTTGTCTACCTTTCCAACACTCGATCCCGTCTGTCTGTTAACAGGCAGGCTGGGATGCGTGGCTTTCATTGCTGTCCAAAATAATTAGACAAGCGCACATCCAGTCCTGTCCCAAATAGTTGACACATTTCCTTTGAGCTGTCACCACTCTAACACCTCCTAAAAGCTTACTGCTGTATGCCTCCGTGGCAGATGCTCATAATGTGGAAGTTGCTGGTATTTTCGGACAGTTGTCTATAGGTAATATGCAGCATGGGTCTAGTATTACTTTTCCTTTTTAGTCTGGCATAAGAAACACACAGCGTAGCTGCTGAAGAGGTTTATTTTTCCTCCTAAGCAGCAGCAGTACCCTTCCCAAATCAAGTGCAGGACAAGGAGACCCCATCTACCATCCAGATTTCTACACACCAGAAGATACATAGGCTACTTTAAAAAAAAAAAAAAAGGAATTCTGGACAGATATGAAAGAATCACTGATAATTCATTTTTTGGTTTTACAGTAGGTTTCTTTACTCACAGTGTTGAGCCAACTTAAGGCCAAGCACTTAGTGCTCTTTAATTATAGAAGTACAAGTGAACCAACCAGGTTAAGCGTGCAGTACTCTAATAAATTTGTTTTCTAGGGCAAAGTATGGTCCTGGCTATATCTTGGACTCTGTTTCTCGGAACTTGTGTCACCCCTTTGAGGAAACAGACTTGCTAAATCTTTGTGTGTTTTAAGAGAATTGAACAGATTTTTATTTGAGAAAAAAAACCTAAGCACATATCCATGATTTAATACTGTTTATCTGTGCAGTTTTTATCTTCAGTGGTTTATCTCTTGGATGTTTTAATGTGTAACTGTTGTCACACTGCCTAAGAAGTTCAGACTATAAACTAAACTGAATTATTTACCAATATGACCCTCTCTTGAGTTCACTAAGAAAAGGTACCTACCTATGAGAAGTTAAAAAAAAAGCTAGAAAGCTAGATTTAGTTCCTGTTTTTAGAGGAGATATTTAAAATGGCAGTTCAGAAAGGCAGAAAAGCAAGCATTCAAGTAAGCAGACTAACCTGTTTGTCCTGGTTTGAGGTAAAACAGAACGAAGTTTCTGTTAAATAATTTTACTTTTCAGTTAAGCCTCTTCCAACTCCGAAATTAACAGCATATTTTTCAGGTACTGTCCACTTCCAGAGCTGTAAAACCTGATAGTTCCTAATTTATGCCAAGGAACGTTATGCAGACAGGCTCTTGCTTATACTTATTGCTGTTACAATGAAGGTCAGATAACTTTGTTATTTGCCCCATTGGAGGGTCAGAAGTGGAAAAGCGTAGAGGGATCACACCTGCGGGGAAGAGCGGACAGGACAGGTGACCCAAAACTGACCAAGAATTCCATTCCTTCTGCGTCATGTTCAGTATAAAAGCTGAGGGATCAAAGGGTCAGGCCTCTTTCTTCAATGGCCAACATCCAAGGAGGACCCTGTCTGTTTGTCTGCCTTTGATCCTGATCTGTGCATTCCAGAATCCAGTTCCTGTCCTTTGCTGAGTCCAGTCTGGGACTTTCCCTGTGCGTGCTGGTGATGTGATCGTCATCCTGGGAGCCTGATACTGGTCTTGTATATATTGTTTATATTTCATTATTATCTTTTTTTATATTATCTTTTCTTGTTATTATTTTATTAGTAATATTTCATTAAAGTAGCTTAGTTTCTTTTTAAACTCATAAGTCTCTTTCTCATCCATCTGTCCCTGAAGGGAGATGCTCTCCCTTCTCTGAAGGGGAAAAGTAAGAGAGAGCATCTGTCATTTGCTTTAATGGCCAGCCCAGCCCAGCCCAAACCACAACACTGTCTCCAGAAAACTTTTCATTCACAGGCAGGTACCTGCACAGGTATTTTCGGCTTCATTTGCCTAATTGGAAAATAGTTCCTATTAAATTCTGCCTGCTCCAGCTTAAAACACAGTACAACATCCTGAGTCTGACTTTTTAACATAAAGATATAGCTTCAACTTAGATGGGAAACATAATGAACAAACAGATTTTTAAGGAACTGTTGACAAATAGAAAACAAAAAAACCAAACAGGACGCAGTGGATTTTTTCTTTCTTTCCTACTCATCTTCTTCCGCATATTCACCATCCACAAAAACGATTACTTGCCTTGGAACCTGTCCAGACCCTGCTAGTCACCACCTCTTGACATAGTACTAAGATAAAAAGTTGAAAAAAAAGACATCAGGTCCTATGGTGCTTCAATTTGCACACCTCACAGACTTCTGAAATGTTGCTCTGTACTGTTCTGGTCATTCTACTGTTAAAAAAAAAAACATGATGCTACTATAGAAGATAATCAAGCCAATACAAAGACTGAACAATCAGAGTTAAAGTTGCCAGAAAGAACAGGTCCATTCACTGAAAGATCACAAATTGGAAGGGGACTTCACTGAATTCTGCTTCTGATGGGAATAAAGAATAAGAAAAGCACTAGGGCAGGAGCAGAGCCAAGGATAATCTGAGACACAATGAATTTTAAGGGATTTTATTTTTCATAGTCAAGTTCACATAACTACTAGCTTTTGAAAAAAAAAAAACAAACACCACACTACGCAAAAACTAACAAAAGCACACACACGAATTCTTAACACTCATCTGGTAATCAGCCCTGATTAATATTCAGCCAATGTAGATTAAACACAGGGGGTGGGGGATAAAGTTTCCAAAAGGGAGATGAGAAGTGAGAACACATCCTTATTTTCCCCAGAACTGATCCAGAGAAAACAAAAGTTATGAACTACTTAACCACAAAAGTTAATTCTTTATCCCCTGTGGATGACCAAAATCTCCCCACACAACAAAAACTCTTTCTGGCTCATTTCTTTAACTGGGAAAAGCCTAAAATCAAGTAGCAGAAAAAAAACCTACGCTACCAGGCATGGCATCTCAACCATTGGCAACTAAATGTTTGCCCCCATCAACAAAAACACCCTTGTCTCCGCTGCACTTACCAAGACGCTGGAACACACAAAATTCAGGCTTGCTCCTGGTTATTAGTGCTGAGGAACTGGGGACCGTGAAATAGCGGCTAAGAGAGAAGCACCTCTCCCTTCCCTGATAGCAACAAATGCAACGCCAACTCTCCTCCCAGCTCTACCAGTCTCCCTTTCTTGGTCACTCACCATCTGAGCAGCAGCCACTTTCACCTAAACAGCTCTGAAGTTTTCAGACATCTCAAAAGGCAGAGAGCAGGAGAAGGGACAGAAGGATCACAGAATTAGAAGCTATGAAATTTATTGCTGTATTATGTTCATGCTGCACTGATTCCTCGTCAAATAACCATTTAGCTATATAAGAGCACAAAGCTTGGAAAAAGAAGCTGGTTAAATGCTGGAACAGATGGCTCAGCCATAAGCGACCCTCAGCTCAGCCCCCACTCAGGTGGAGAGGGTACTAGTCAGGCTTACTAATATTTCTGGCTACAATAGCCACAGGAGAGCATTAGCAGACTGGTGACAGCACTGTATCCTAATATGCACAATGTACAGAGATTGTAATGGAAATAGAGGAAATCAGTATGCCATCTACTTCTGACCTTTGCTCATCACCAGTCATGACTGTCTCTAGCACTGACACTACAGGATTTTTACAGGGTTAAAAGAGAAAGGGAAGAATCTGTGGAGTCTTTTGCTCTACCATCCTTGATCTGGCACATGCTGTAATTGACCGGTGGTTAATTCCAAGATCTCTCACATATACCACCCAGCGTCTCTCTGGTCCAAAGTGACATTTGCAAGTCTTCAGGAATGCTAAAAACAATTCAACAAACTATTAAATAAAATACTACCAAACATAAATAAATAAGCACTCTAAAATTAAAGATACAGCCTAGAAATTATTCCTACTTGTATCACAGCTGGGCTAGTCATTATGAGGCAGCTGGCAGCTGAGAGGCATGCCAACATGAATCTATCAATCTCTGTTTTGCTATATTAATACAAGTCACAGGTCTCATGACTTGGATTTCCTATACCCAAATACAGGGGTTTCAAACTGCCCGTCATTTAGCAAATTGGCAACCTACAGTCTTTACTTACGTTACATACTGCCTTCTGAAGATCTACATCACCTACAATTCTGTTTTGATCTCACTGAAAAATCAGTTGAGAGATTTCAGTACACTTTGGGTGAGAATTCTGGCAAGCAGGGCTTTGGAGAGAGACGGTCAAAGCCACCTCTTGCACGGCCACATGCCCAAAGCAATTCACAACTTGCTACTCAGGCCCAACAAAGGAAGATCAACCACCCTGAAACATTCATTACATCAATCCGCAATGCCCAAGAGCTGAGACACCTACAAGCATCCCTGTTTAAGGCAGGCACAGGGGCAACAGTGTCATTTTTTCCTCAAGCAACCTCACTAGCCTCCAGCTGTGTTTATTCCTGCATCTAGATTTGGAAACTCGGGCCGTATCAAGAGTCTTGAACAAAAGTATACAACATGGCAGAAGTCCTTGCGAGACAACCGGAAAAGTACCATGACATTGCATGTTTTGGTGCCTCTTGGTACAGATTTTCACCTGCAGCTTTTCTAAAGGCCACTAACAGCAACTGGAAGAACACTGGGAAAGCTGAAAAGCAAGCCCCATAAAAAGCAATGCAGCTAATAAGTTATTCTTGATCTACAGCACTTCCTAAAGTTTACCACAGGGTGTACATCCTGGGCAATACTGTCCTAACAACAAAGGCAAGGCTGTACTGATGTAAGCCTGTGGAAGCACTGCACTGTAAGAAGCCTTTGCTCTCACGCTCACTAATGCAACTACGTGGCGCACACTAGGCACTGTAAAACACTGCAGTAAAGCTACACTACCCTAACATAATATGATTACAGAGTACTTAATGGAAGACACATCAATAATACATCATTATAGATCTAGTATTTCTCACCAGGGTGGCTCATTTTCAGACTGCTGATGTCCCGTGTCTGCTGCAATAGTATGAGAAGGAGGCCGTTGAGAGTAGCAGATCTTTGATGCTTTTTGAGAAAACAGTTCACATTTCAGGTGCAGTCCCCCTGTTAAATACGTGCCTGCTTATAACATCTACCTCAGAGCTGCAAATAACCAAACACTGATCCAACAGGCCAAAAATGTAGTTTTAAGGATGAAAACTTTTACTTTCAAAACAATTATCCTTTCATTTCGTTGCTGCGGTTTGGGTCCTCATCCCTGACTAAGAAATACATACAAGGGATACTTTCTGTCTCTGTACTGATCAGACAAACTTGTTTTCTTCTTCTACGTGAACCTGTCAAAGCCTAGCAACACAAATACTGCAAATCGGTTCTCACTCTGTGTAGGTGGGATCATACTCGCAAACATCTCATTTCTAGGTCCAGTGCCACAGGCAGACTATTTTTGGACAAAACCACTGAAACAAAATGAAAAAACATAGTTAGAGAACTAAGCTGGCTTTACCACTGGCACAGGACCTACTATCTCTGCCTCAGGCTCATTCAACGTTAAGCAAAATTCAGCTGGCAGGCATTCAGATGGCATGGTTGAGGCATTAATTTACTAATAGAAAGGAAGTCACTGCACAGTGCTTTCTTGCAGTTGCTTCTATGTGATAATTGCACCAGAAAAATGGTTTATATTTGCATTACTTTTTAATAGTTCCAGTTCTTACTGGTATTATATTTCCAGTATTCTTGCTATTATGTCTAAAGGAAAGGTACTACTGCGTAGGTAAAAGGACCCTTTGATGGATCCACATTATATTTCTGGTTCCCTCAGAGACTTTGTGTGGCCTTTGGCAAGTCAATTTACTTTCTCATCTATAAGGTAAGGTAGTAATAGCACAGTAACTCCCAAAGGTGTTCTGTGTTGCCCTAACTTCTGAATAGAAAGTGCTTCATAAATATTAACATCATCCAACAGAAGTGCATGAAATATCAGAACTTAATGATTCAAGTGGATCCTATTCAGCATCTGGAAGATGAGCTAGCCCTGCAGAAAGCCAGGCAGAGTCACCAGAACAGGATGAGGGGCCCACTTCCCTGCCAGTGGGTCTGCACAGGCTCTGGAGCCCCAGAGGGCGAGAGCGATGCCTTTCTTGCCTCTGAGGCACAGATACGCAGGAGGTGGGCGTGCAACAGCCAAGACAAATATGGATGCTCTCTGAAGGGAGACAGGAGGGCATGACCACCTTCTACGAGAGACCACAGAGCTGGGGTTTTGCTGTTAATTGAACAGAATTACCCTCTTGCTACACTGGACTGAAAAGGAAACAGTTTAAGGAATTTAACACAAGGTTTGGTATTCATTGTCCTGGCTGGCAGTTCTCAGGTGGATTTCATTAACTGAACACTGAGTAAATATCAAAATTTATTCCCCAAGCCCCAGCAAGATGATATAAACAGAGTTGGAGAATTACTAGTGTTTCACCGAATTTCACAGACTTTCACGGAATTTTTCAGAGTTGGAAGGAACCTCTAGAGATCATCTAGTCCAACTCCCCTGCTAAAGCAGGATTGCCTAGAGCACATCCCTCAGGGCTGCATCCAGGCGAGTCTTGAAAGTCTCCAGAGAAGGGGACTCCACACCCTCCCCGGGCAGCCTCTTCCAGTGCTCTGTCACCCTCACTGTAAAGAAGTTTTTCCGTGTATTTGAACGGAACTTCCTATGTTCTAACTTGTGACCATTGCCCCTCGTCCTGTCACTGGGAACCACTGAAAAGAGTCTGGCTCCATCCTCCTTCAACCCACCCTTTAGATACTTGTATGCCATAATAAGGTCTCCCCACAGCCTTCTCTTCTCCAGGCTAAAGAGTCCCAGCTCTCTCAGCCTTTCCTCATAAGGGAGATGCTCCAGTCCCTCAATCATCTTAGTTGCCCTACACTGGACCCGCTCCAGTAGTTCCCTGTCCCTCTTGAACTGGGGAGCCCAGAACTGGACGCAGTATTCCAGTTGTGGCCTCACCAGTGCAGAGTAGAGGGGGAGAGTGACCTCCCTTGACCTGCTGGCCACACTCTTCCCTACGCAGCCCAGAATTCCATTGGCCTTCCTGGCAACAAGGGCACATTGCTTGCTCATAGATAATTTACTGTCTACCAAGACCCCCAGATCCTTTTCTTCAGAACTGCTTTCCAACAGGTCCACCCCTAACCTACACTGGTTCAACAGAGATATAATGCTGTGATACAAAACCCCAACTTGAGGTGTGGTGGTTAATGATGAATTATTGACTAAAGTTTTTCATGCTTTCCTTCATACTGACAGCTTAAAGTCAAGATTCACTTTCTCAATGCTAGTGACAACATGGCAAACAATTAAAAGTTATATCTTGATCTAGCTAAAAACAGTATCATAGATACACTGTATATTGCATCCTAGATATTTTGCTGAAAATAGGTATTTAAATATTTATAAAATGCAGAATTTATGTGGTTTTCTTTTATGGTTTCTTTTGTGCCTCACTGACCACTATAGCGTAGCAATTATGTTCAGTGTTCATGATTAAATACTCACCATGGCCCAAAGCAAGCAAGATTGTTATTTTACAAGAGGAAAAAATATTCAGTTTTTAAAGAAACAATGGTACCAACGACCTCATGCAAAGCATACAGGAGAAACTGAATTTTCTGTCATTCTGCAAGGACAACGTGTGCTGCCAACAACATCATATTCACCATTGATGTGTCATCTTGATAATTATCTTCATTGCCAGTGACATAGACTTGAGGGCACAGTCTTTATTTTACACAGCTCCTATTGATAAGTAATTAGTTATGAACAGTAGAACATTTCTCACAAAAACTAAATTAAGCAAAACTACCTCAGTCGAACAGTGAATGCAATGATTCACACACACAACAGGTCTCAGCTACTGCCCTTCAATTCAGTAGATCATTTTCAAGCTCCTAAATGCCTGGATTTGTTTACAGTTGTATTACAATTGCATAACTTCTGTAAGAGAATAAAATGTAAAGCTAAAGAACAGAAAGAATGAGGCTGAGCACACCTGAAGTTTTGCTTGTGCCCCTGAATCAGAGTCACAACTGAACATTTTATTTGGCAACATCCAATAGAATATTCACTATATTGGCGATTCTCAGCTTAAATTCATTAAAATGAATCATAAGTTTGGTATTATCCTCAAATTGCTCCAATAAAACCCCAAATATTAAGAGGTGCTATGAACATATTCAAAATTAAGTTCTCCATTCTTCTGGGTTACAAAGCAGAAAAACATTATTTT
The DNA here is from genome assembly GCF_028500815.1 of Rissa tridactyla. Lineage (NCBI taxonomy): Eukaryota > Metazoa > Chordata > Aves > Charadriiformes > Laridae > Rissa > Rissa tridactyla. Next base: position 94,017,599 of record NC_071466.1, read on the forward strand.
GAGATGTTTCAAATACTAAAACAGATCTCTGAAGCACTAAAGTTAAAGAAAAAAAATTTTAAAAGCTCCTTCCCATTATCACAATTTTACGACATCAATTCCATTTGTATTTTGAAGGCGACACATGACACTCCCACTCATTCCCGGGCAGGGGAGGCAGCAGGGAAAGGGGAAATAAATAGGTATGAAGTCAAGCTTAGTAGAAAAAAAAAGTCACAAACTAAGAAGGGTATGTTTTATTAGAGGCAGTGTAATTTGGGCTAGGGGTGGGGTTGGAAGGAGGGTAAGCAAAGAGCTTACAAAACACATTGCAGTCTCAGCTGTCACAGGGCTGCTGTGCTGAATGACTGACAAGGCTTGCTATTAGTTTCCTTCGAGATTTCCTTCACGTCAACAAGTAGGCCAGTTATACAGTTAGTGGATGTAAAAACATTAATTCCAGTAGAAAACTTTATTTCACCCATCTTCCAGTCATTTTCTCTGTGGCTGAGATTAGACTCCAGAGGTGCAGCAATGGGTAATTGGGAGGGAGGGACTACAGAACCGCTTTGACAAGAAACATCCCATAGATAAGCCATGACAAGTTTCAGTCGCCTGTACACAGTATCAAAACTTACTGGTCCACACAGATTTCACTCCTGATTATAACTGATTCAAAGTACTAGAGTAATATAAAGTACTTTCTGAAAGAAAGAAAAACTCATCCCATGGCCTTTTGAGCCCAACACCAGCCTCTGATGGGACAGATGTACTCCAGCTGGGATCATAGTCTAGACGGAAACACCAGTTTCATAGATTTTTGTAGACCAGAAAGGGCCATTGCCAAACCAATTCAAAGTGAACTTGTACAGAGGGTTAGGACAGAGGCAGCCGCTTTAGGGCTTTCACAGTTTAATAATTCCCCTTAACAGTATTTTAAACTCTCTTCCTGTTGATCCTACTTCTGAGATCCCATACTGGCTACGCAAAAATCAGAAGCAGACACATAACTCTGTAACTGTGGTTAAGAGAGTCTCATGGATGCGCTTCAAACCAGAATACTCAATCTAGCATCGAATGCAAGTGAAAAGGCCATCATCACCAGCCAGCCTGAGAACAAGGGCCATCACTGAGGGGAAGCAGCAGCACAGCAACAAGCTACCACACATAAAAGTGCATTACAGGTAGTGTTAAATGAGAGGGAGCAAGCATTTCATGAACAGGGATTTGTGGGGAAAATTTACAGCACAGATGGTAAATCAAAAAGGATCCCCATTAGTCTCCTGTGAGTCAGAGAGGTTCAGGGAAATGAGCATTTGAGAAAACGGGTTTACAGAAAGACATACAGGACATGAACCTTGAAAAAGCATCCACTTACCAAAATTTATAGCCTAGAGAATTTCACTAGGTTGTAAATTACATTCCTCATGAGAGATTCAATTGTGCACATATGTATGCAAGATTGAGAGAGTCACAATGCAAATATACTCCTGTGTATGTACACTAACTTATGATATGTGCTCCATTGAGTTTGAAGATTTAAAATACGCTGCTGCAAAGCTTGAGGTCTACAATCCCATTAGCATTTCAGAAAGAGCTTGCAAGCTAGAAGCTTACATATCTATTATCCGATCATTTTATAGAATACATTTTTCTTTTTCCTTAAATAAGCACCTTCCAGTCCTACTGTCACATTATAAAATACATGCATCTGCTTTGAATAGATATTTAATGAAGCTATTCCTTGTAAAGAATATCTGTTTATGTTTACATCGCATTAAATATTTAAACAACTTGTTATGGAAAAGCACTTAAAAGAAATCTTTCTAAAGATGAATAGATTTTTCCATATCTTTTCTTCTTAACCTCTTCCAGCAAGAGGTATTAAAATTGAACTGCTTATACTGCTATGCTAGAGTACATATCTTGTAAGGGAATGCAGATAGGTGGATAATGTAGGTGGAAGACACAAAATTGTGAAACAGACCCAAGACTGGGAAATTCTCCTTCCTTTTACTAATAATCTTTATGCCTACACCACCTCCAGACAATGCAGGCTATATCTGGCCATCAATCAGAATCTGAACTGCACTCACATAGGCCTATGAGTAGGAGAAGGCTCCATCTCATCACTGCCAGAAGCCAGGCTATGTGGGTTTAGTGTATAATTAGCTGGGGTTTAAGTTACAGTACAAAATGACAATAACCTGAAATAAGTTCTGATTTTAAAAAAGACAACAAAAATTCAACTCTACTACACAAAACTGAGAGTGATTCCCCTTTTCTTACCAAGATTGAGCCCTACTGCATTCCAGTCAATCCTTGTGGATGTGGAAGCAGATTTTAACCTAAAGTATTTGGGTCTGCCTTTCAGAGAACAGGCAAGTACACAAGAAGCTTAAGACCATCACTTCCAACAGCTCTGAACTTGAGGGGTTTTTTTGTTGAATTTTGAGTGGGGTTCTATTGGGTTTTTTTGTGTGGTTTTTTTTGTTGTTTTTTTAAAAAAGGTAGCTTGACAGGGTTTGCTACCTCATTGTAGCACCGACCATTAAAACCGTCTAGTAGATGTTCAAGTCTCATGCTTCATTTGTATACTGAAAAGCTGCAATATGTAAAGGGTCAAAAGATCCAGCACATTCCCCAAAACATACTCTAAGGCTTTAAACACATATTAAACACCTGACACATCCAAGAGTCCTTTTGCTTTAACGGAATGGGCTCAAAAACCTTCACTCGCAGCACACTGACATTTTAATATTTACTCCACAAATATCAACAAGAGAATCTAACAGTAAACATGAGCCTCAAAAGCCTTATCCCTCTAATCAAATTACTTCCAAGCTTCAATTAAGGTAAATACGTCACTTACTGAAGCAGCATCCATGAAGTATCAGCCCTGCATGATCTCAAAAAGGTCAGTTATTCCTCAAGAACTCAACCACAAGTGACCTACATTGTTTATTTCTAAAATGAAGCAGCTCAATAGTTTACCATTTTCCATAGAGTATTTTCACTCTGCAAAACTTACATTTCCATTTTTTATACCACCTGAAAGTTGCTACCAGAAGTGTATTGGTTTCTTCTGGTAAGAAGTTTCTTGTGAAGCAATGGGGATCCAGTTTTCCATGCTGTGCAGTTATTTACATGCATTTTTGGCTTTTTTTGAACTTCTCTCACTACTAGACAGGAGGTTGATTATTTAATTGGTATAGCTAGTTCTAGGATAATAAAGCATCTTTTCAAGTAGCTGGTCACCTGGCATAGGAACAATAGGATTGGTGCTTAGAATTTTTTTTATGCAAGATTTCTGCATTATACGTAGCTATAGTTAAAAAATATAGTTAGACAATGCATTTTGCAATACAGAGAAGACTTCATAATTATAAAGAGACACACAGAGAAAAATTACCAGTTTTACCATGCAAACTTCTCCACAAATAACACTTTACTTGAATACTAAATTCTTCCAAGGCTACAGTGAGTTGATAACACCTACCACTAATTGGTTACATAACCATTTAAGCAGGATTAGTATCATAATTTGCTGTGAAAATTGACAGCAGGAGATATGCCTCTGCAAATAAAATATTCACTTACAAAGACTGCTTCAAAGCAAGGTGGTTTATGTTCTTCAAATTTTTATAAAATTAAATTACAGCTCCATATTCCTCTGTTGAACATGGAGACAGTTTAGGCTAAAATCCATTGCTGCAGTACCATCTGCACAATTTCTCCCCTTCTTTATTGAGGGGTCAGATTCAGGACCCTAGAAGTTTGTGTATTCCAGAGCAATACTTCATGTTACAAAGCCACATCTTACGTGCGTGCTCTGGAATTTTTCAACACCTTTCTCCAGCGTTTTTGTCACTTAAATAAAAACCACTTCCATTCTTGTAATTTTTTGTTCTGTGAACTACAGATTCCACAACCCTTACTCTACTCCTTCACATAACACTGTTAAAATCATGAATATGTTGCCTGATGAACAGGTCCAGGACACTTCTGTGTAGAACTGGAAAGGACGCAGGCTTCTGCAGAACCACTCATGTTGTTCTTCAACTGAGATCACTCCTTTCAGCTCAATCCCCTTTTCCTCCCCCAAAAGGGGTTACCACTACTAAATTCGCTAGAGTATTTTTAGAGGCCGCGTTCCTAAGTAAACATGTCACTTTACCCCTGAAAGCATTACAAAAATTGCACACAGCTTAAATTAAGGGTGCAGTACCACCATTGCCAATCCTAAATATTGAAGCCCTTGAGTGCGGAGCTTTGTCTATGGACAGAAGGCAGAGTAACAGACACTGACTGGTTGATTCTTATTTCAGCTCTACTAGTGTTTAATAAGAGTATGATCCTTCCTTGCTTGTTAAGAGTTATAATTCCATGGCAAAGTTGAAACAAACTCCATCAGGAAGGAAAATACATATTCTACACGTTCTGATCAACAAACACAGTATCGACAAAGTGCAACTTGCATTTTGTGTAAGCAATCCCTCCTTCAACTTCACTGTCACTTTGGTTTGTTAAGATTGGATAAAGGAGGAGAAAGGCCAGCTGAAATGGTGCTCTGCTATCTGTGTTATTATTGCAACTTTTCTTTTGAACTATGATTTCATTACAGTTGTGTCACATTTTTGATAAAAGTATGTACCGAAACAATTCCAGTACGTTACAAAGCTGTATCTCAGAATTAGCTCTGTTAAGCTAAGAAGCATGGTCCAGTTGCTCTATCAGGAAGTTGATGCTCTAGAATTCAAAATGTATAAATGGATTTAGGGATACAGGAAGACTAAAGGAAGATAAACTCTATTCTGTAGTGGTTTATGTTGTTTGTGGTTTGGGAGGGATTTTGTTGCCTTTTTTTTTATATGTATCTTAGACATGTCAGTTAGTTATGTTTAAACTGGTATACAGCCTTTTTAGTCTTCAAAACGTCAAAGTATCAATTCTAATTGAGATGTATTCCTATGAAAGAAAGCTATGGTCATTAAATATTATTAAACTAATTTTCTCACAAAATAAGAAAGTTAATTAAGCTCTCTTAACAAAGAGCCTATTGTAATTATAGCTTTGAAACATATACCCGAATATAACAAGATTACACTAAATCACAAATCACTGGATTTTATTCCTTATGGAAAAAAAATCTTAAGCAGATATGCTGAACAGTACAGTCAGTAAAAACATATGCATTTCACAGTAAATACACGTTCATTTCAGAACACTAGAGTTTGGAACCCTACTCCAAGGATCACAGGCAAGATCATGTGTAGGATATACTATGTGCTGTGAAACAACTCAAAATTAACTCATAAGCATTATTTGAGTACCAGTGCTATATTTTAGAGGTGAATGATCCTATGGCATTGCTGGTAAACATTTCTGAATTGAGATATAAACTCAGCATTCAAATAATACAAATTCACAACTCTTCATTATATATAAACTTGAGCTGGTTCATTACTAAACACCAAGGACGCTTCCCATGTAAAAGAAAAAATTTACATTTCACACACCTGTATTTTCTACTGATTTTGATAATCAACTCTGAAATATCTTGGTTCATGCTTGAATAGACTATCTTTGAACAAATGTATGTACTGAAGAAACAGATTAATTTAGTTTTCTTAAGTCCTTATGAGCAGCAGTAAGTGGATAAGCTTCCCATCAGGATAGGGGCGGGGGGGAGGGCAGGGAAGAACAGATCAAATCCCATCCATCATTATACCTAGACAACTCACAGCTTTTGTTGCCTTTCAGTGTATTCAGGCTTACGTACTTTGTTCATCACTTCATTAAATAAGCTGCATAGGCACTGAAGGTAAATCAATGGAATTTCTGGTTCACAACCCTGTAAAGGGATATCCTCATTTCAGTCACACTCATGTCTGCATGAAACGCCTGTGAAGTCCATTCCTACACAGGTAAACTCTTATGCAAAAAAAAAAAATCCAGGTTCAATTCCAGTGCCAGTTTTAGGACCTGACTGGATTTAAGTGATTTGGCACTTGAAGTTCTGAAAACAGAAATAAGCCAAGTTGCTCTTTACTTTGACAAGTGTTCTGTAAACTGCTGCCAGCAGCATTCTAATTGAATTAGATGAAAACATTTAATAAGAGATTTGAAGGGAAATTAATTTTTTATTTTTCTTGTCCAGTCAGCACACCTGAGACACAGGAGAGAACTACACATTCCTTCCCATCTAGTTACTCTCAATTAGTTTACATTTTAACACTGTATACCTTTCTCTTTACAAGTTCTGTACCTGCCTCAATGCAAGCACATAGGATAGACTGTCTTCACCATGAGGGTGGTGAGACACTGGAACAGGTTGCCCAGAGAGGTGATGGAAGCCCCATCCCTGGAAGTTTTTAAAGGCCAGGCTGGACGGGGCTCTGAGCAGCCTGATCTAGTGGGAGGCCCATGGCAGGGGGGGTTGGAACTAGATGATCTTTAAGGTCCCTTCCAACTCTAACAATTCTATGATTCTATAATTAGCAGTTATAGCTTCAGAACTTTTTCTAAACTAATGCAGTACTCCAACAATAGCACTACCTGCCACACATTCATGGTGTTATAGAGTCTTAAAATAGACAAATGTATTCCCTGTGCATCTCTCCTTTATTAACAGTTCTCTGACAAGGAACTGCAGCCAGAGCATTTGCAACAAACAAGTAAGCTTTTCTCTTCTTTTACTAACATACCACTTACTAGAATACCCAGCCACCTATTACTTTCAATCACTTGGGTACTACTACATCCTGTACTTTCTCTTTTACAATAAAATATTGTTCACATGCTATTCTGTTTTAGAAGCACTAACCGCTACCATCATGCTATTTTTGGTATACTGTCTAGTGACTAGGCCTAACATGTCAAATGCCCAGCCTACAGTTCAGGCTGCTGGTAGCTGCACTGTGCAAGAGCTGCCTGTGCTTAAGTTGTAACTTTACCCATAAGCATTGTTAACTTCAGCTAATTACATCAAGTTCTGACAGGACCCGCAACTCCATATGATGGAGCTGTAAATCAAGCTCCAGGGTACACAGCAGTGGCGCACACACGGCCTGACGGTAGGTGTACCTGCTGAACCATCCTCTGAAGTCAGAGGAAAGCCTCCTACTGAGACGATTAGGCTCAGTCAGAATGTGAACATGAGGTAAAGTTGGATTTGATCAGAAAAAGTAGATTAACAGTAATTAATCAACACTGCAAAGTCAGAACTGCAACATATCACACTGTTACAGCCAGAAAACTCAATTAGCCTTTCTCTCACAGTCTGGGAAGCAAAGAGAGGCTGTCTGTTTTTTCACACCTCGAACCTGAAGGTTTTCAGGGATTTTCTGTAGACCTATATTGAGTAGAAGGCTCCCCATCAGTCCATGTTATGGCATGTACTGGCAAGTAATCTCAAGCTTAGCTGAAGCCAGGGTCTCTGTTCCATGGCTGCAATTCTTGGTGAGCTTTACTTTTCTTACTTAAAGAGCATTTGTTATTGCAAAAGTTATTTCAGTTTCAGATAGAAAGAAGAATCCTTCTTTCTCTCAGGTGTAAAGGAGGCACTCGTGAGACACAAAGCATGAGTTTTAAATACCATATCTCTGTACTCTGATTGGCATATATCCTTGTCTGTTTAGGATGCTAAAGGTATAACATTTTAAAAACAAGGAGTATTAGGGTCATCTTTCATAATGAAGTTGGGATTTCACAGTGTTTATACAAGTTTGTTTTTCAAAAACATCCCCTTTCACTACTATAATTTATGTAATAAATAATTTGCAAAACAATTTCAGGAAGTGAATAGTCTAAGAGTCAGAAGTTTTTTTCAGATTACAACAGCTACAGGAGATGAAAGATATTTTAATATCAACTAAGCAGAAATAATTGTTTTAGAAAGCCTCACCACAAAAATACCGTGCTTTCATAAAACTTAAGCTCTGGAGCTTTCGAAACTATTCTAGATTTGCAGAAGCTTTAAACTCTTCCTGGTGAGTGCTTATGTTTTGAATATGAAGTAGTTGTTTGACTGCAGTAGTCATGTGTCTATGCACTGTACCTTCTCTTCTTTCCCCACGACAGATGACTGAAATCCTGACATATCACATCACTAAGAACTTTCCAGCAGAATATTTTACATAAGTCTAAATGAGTCAGTCAGGGGATTTTTTTTTTTTGAGCCAATTTCTAAGGAGAGGAAAAAAAAAGTCCACTGTAGCTGATTTTTCCCCAAAGTATCCTGAGTGAGACTGTATTAAGAGTTTAAAGAATGGAACTGGCTTTGGTATTCCATTCCCAGTTGCTAATTTATTATCTGGAGGAAGTCACATGAGCCTTGAAAGAAATCTTGATGAAAAGGGATCTGTCTCAGCTGCATGGGGTTTAATTGACTTCTCAGTCTTGCAAGAATGCATTAGTATTATCTATGCCTCTGTTTAACCATCAGCCAAATGGCAATCATCATGATGAATTAATTTTCTACACTGACATGCAAATTGTAACCTCACACTCCTTTTGCGGACTCATCTCTCTGCTTAGCAGGACACCTGGTAGAAACCCGTAAAACCACAATTCTAGACAAGATCGCATGGGGTAGCTCAGCAGGAAGGGAGAAGGCTGCCTAAGGACCATCACATTTACCCATCTGGTTATATTCAAATAGTTCTTGGGTTTTTCCTCAAGGGGATAGGGGAAGTTTAGCAACTTCTACTGTAGGACATTCTATCCAATTAGTGCTCAGTGTTTCCTTTAATTATCTCTAACGAACCAAATTCTCTCCTGATTACTTTCAGAGTCTGGAAGTATAGGAGCCCACCCCAACAGAAGCAGCCTTAGGTTACATCCACATTGCACAGCTCTGATCAAGCCAGCATGCGGATGTTGAGCAAGTAGCATATTCCGGTGCAGTATAACCAGGCCTCAATCTGTAGCTCTTTTCTGCACTACTGATAATCTTTACAGCTATGAAAAAAACCAAAGAACCCAGCAGTCATCCCAGGGGATGGGACATCTTCCAACACTACTGCCATTATTGCTCTTGCTGGCCATCAGCATCACAAAGAGGAGGGGGGGAAAATATGACTGCATTAACATAAATTTAGCAAGTCCGAGATGGATTGGGAAGCAGACCAGAAAGTTTCTTCACACATTAGAAGTGTTCTTCACCCATCTGTTGGGTGCTAGAGCCCATGGGGAAAGAGTCTGAATCAAGCAGCAAGTCCTCTGCAGATTCACAGGTTTTTTTGCAGCACACTGACATTTCCATGAAGCTGGAGACCACCAGTAACCAGTCAGACTTTTCCAGAGTTGCAAGGTTATGAAGTTATCATTCTTTAAATCCATGCAACTTGATTTCTACAACAACCAGAAATCCTTCTGAGGAGGTGCCTAGCATTCAGCTAAATAATTTAATATTTTGCAAGTGCACATTGCCAATCCTTAGTTATACCCCTCTAGTGTTCAGCAAAACATTACACTTGAGATAAAAGGGGAAAGATCACACAAAGCAGAATTGAATTAGCCAAATTATTGTGGGTGGAAAAAACAACATGAAGAAGTGCTGTATAGAAGATTTTGTTTTCCCGGTTGCTAGTTTTTTTTCAGGAACATATGTGCTTACTGTGATGCTAGATAGTTTAAAGAGAGGATGCCCCTAGAATTGTAAGGCACACTTGGGACTAGAGAAATACATTTACATCGTAGGTGTAACAGATTTATGCTTCACACTATAAAGGCAGTCTGCAAGGCTGAAGGCAGTTCATGAAGATGGTTTGCAGCATATGTGGGCCATCGAGAAGAAAAATACTATTGAATATAAACTTATTAGACAACATTTATTATGCTAGCCTACTTCTACCTTATGACATAAAGTTGAAAAGTCATATTAATCCATTTGTAAGCAGTTTGATATATTCCAAGCATCAAAATAACAAGTTCACCTTGGCATTAGAGAAAATGAAAAGGGCAGACTCCCTCATCTAGCAAAAAAGTTAACGTCACAAAGTCATGAAATCATTGCTAAATAACACTTTCGCTTCAATGATTGCTTGTTAATATACTGCCTCAAGATAAGAGTCAGATATTATTTCCTAAAATATGCCTTGCCTTTTAAATAAAACTATGCCAGACATTCTTTGCAGCAAGCTTGTTTGAGACCACAGTTCATCCAGAAGTTTTCACTAATTCACATCCTTTACAGCTCCTCCTCCTCTCCATCATTATCTTAAACTTAGGTAGAACAGTAGGTTTGGGGAAAGTCTGATTTACATTGCTTTTTTTCCTTTTTCCTCCTTCTACAACAAGGTGGAAACAAAAATTGCTAGGCAGGAAAGACATCCTAAATAATTTGATAAGAGTGCACTTGCTGTGTTTGATAAGGACCATGTACACTGACTGAAACAAGAGGTACAAAGAGCTTTTGCATGCTACAAAATATAAACTTGCTTTAGTTAGTGTGTATATATAATGTATATTTCTTTACAATCCAATCATTTTTCTAAACAAGAAAGAAATTAGTTAACCAGTGTATGGTCTGTCTAATAAACAGACTGACATTTAAAAATGATGATCCAAATTATGGCTTCAATATCCAAGCCAAAGTGCACTTTAGAAGCAGCCCAGCAAGCACTTCCAAGACTTTATGTAGATAATACTATTTATGGTATCTGATTGCATGCTGCAGTGTAACTCAATCACATTGCGCTCTTTATATCAATCACATAGGATAAGGACAGCATAAAACTAACCTTGAAATTCGGTACAATACTGTTTACAGATTACACAATACAGCACATTCCCCATCAAGTTCCAGAAATAAGAGGTGGGGTTTTATTGAAAGTAGCTACATAGATTCAACAATGGGTGAAGTACCACACAGCCAGACATTGGTATACGGTAGGAGATAGCTTAGCTTTCACAAGGAAGACATTCATACTTCAAAGTTACTTAATGCTAGGGTGTTTTGGCTTTGTGGGTTCCCCCCCCCGAGGGCCACAAACAAGTCACCACTTCATTCAAGTCAGTGATGTTCCCTACCTTAAAAAGGGAGAGACAGGAGTGTTGAATTGAGTTCTCTCAACTTAAGATTCAAATTGCAGGAGACCCCTTCACTGAAAATAAATCCATTACCTTTAATGTCCAATAAGTCTTACAGTTAATCACAAGATGTGGGTACTTATCCACAGGATAGAATCAGCTGTAGTACACAAGAACCCATATACCCGCACTTAATTTGCTAAAATGCTAGTAGTTTACAGATGTTGCAGCTCTAAATCTAGTTTAAGAAACCTATAGTGTGTCTTTAGATTTAAATTTGAAATATCAGAACTTCTTAGCATACAAAAATACCGTTGCCAAGGCAACAGTATACAGAAAGCAGGCAATTAAAATACATAGATACTTAAAGAGCAAGATATTAAATTTAATATCTTAACTGCTGTTTAAGTGATCTTTTACCATTGAAATAAAAAGATATTCACTTTTGAGCAGAGACTACTGCTTAACAGGCGTTAAGTTTTGAGACATTTTGGTAATGTTTTTTGGAATGAGTTTCCCCCCCTCCCGTTCTGTTCAGGCTGAAATGGCTAAGTCCTAACAGAAGCTGCAAGCGATCCGCATTTCTGAACATACCAGACCCCATGTTTTTTAAAATGCATAAATAGGGGGAAAAATATCCACTTAACTACCCAAAAGTAAATTTTTCAGCCTACAGACTAAGGCATCCACTATACCAAGGTGAGGAGATTATATGGTGCATGGTTAGATTCTCCTTCTGAAAAAAGGAAATAAAGCCTATCAAGTATAATAAAAATACTTCAAAATAAAAGAAAAAAAAAACAAAGCAAGCTGGGAACTTTATTTATGCTTCTCTTGCTGAAATTAGATAATTTTATTTAGAAAGAAAACCCAAGAGAGTGATTTGAGTATGATAGTTTAAAACACATGATGAAGTCCTGAACTCCGCAAAATCGTCTTTATTTCAGTGATTAAGTTCTTTTACACATCTAAACCACATGCTTAAAAATTACCTTCTACAAAGACACCTTTACAGGCTGTGATTGCAAACATTACCAGAAACATCTAGTTTCACTAATTACCAATATCCAGGCTAAAATCAGCAGTTCGTTCTGCTTATTAGATCCAGCAAATCCTGAAGTAGGATGAACAAGAACAGGAGGATGTTGCTACTGCATCACTAGTGACTTCTGTCCTACAATGGCTTTGCATACTAAAAGTATTCCACAAAACCATGGCTGAACAGGCAATGCTATGAATTAGTCTGAATAGTTTATATCCACATTTTAATTCTATTTCATACAGATTTATCAGCACATTTTTCTTTTTTTATTTAAGTGATATGAAAGTATATCCACCCAAACCCCAAATTTTGTATGTAAAAATATTTATCTGTAAATAAGTAAGATATTTATTTTAACACGTGCACGAGCTTTATGTCCATGGACCCTGTACTTTCCCCTCATACAGTAGCTTGGCTCACCCCCTACACCCATTTTGGACAAGATCCACAGTTCTTCCCACATGCTGCACAGTTAGGAATAGAGATATCATGTACAAGTCTCTCTTCACTGCAAAGCACGAGTTGTGATTCATCAGAGCCAAGTCTCCACCTTCAGCAGCCACAAAGGTATTTCTTTTATTTTTGAAGAGACTCCAACTCTTAGCAGCTGGGGTAGCAATGCCACACAAGCGTGCCACTAAAGCTCAGACAGATTCAGAGGAGATATCGCTTTTATCTTCTTGCCCAGAACTGTTCCACGAGTGCCATTTTGACACTCTGACAACAAGCAGCACGCACATTTGGGCACGGTGAACACTCTGTCCTGGCACACTCACATCACAGCACTCGGCACAGTAGAGCCGGGCTGACAGATGAGGCTGATCAGCAAGCCGCCACACCTCGGATGCAGCATATACACTTTGTTATGCTGAACCATTTGTCAAATTCATTTGTTTCCCATCAGACACACCGCTAATGCTCACCAGGCATCGCTGGAGGGAGGGGGAGCGTGACACAGGTTTCAGCCGAAGAGGCAGAGCCCAGCCCCTCTGCACTGACGAACCCAGGGAACTCTGTCAGGTCTCCGGGTATTTGAGGGAGATGGGAAGGAGCACCCACTCGAGCTATCCAGTTTGGGACACGTACCAACAGCTCTCGTCACCTACGGTTTCCACACCAATGAAGCTAAGGGAAGGCAGAGGGAACAAGGAGGAGAAAAAAAGGGAGAACCACCACTATATATCTCTTTAACCATCTGTATCACCACATACATTGTATCTATACCTTTTAACAGCATTAAAGTAAAATAAAAAACCAAGCCTCCAGGATATATACTTGTTTCAAATACTGCTTATGTTAATTCCTAACAATTGTTATTCTGTATGTAAAGATGAGGACAGCTGTCTTTAGTGAAAACCTCAAGTCATGCAACTTAGAAGGAAATGTGGGGAGGATCAAGTCCTTACTCACAAGCCCTGAACCACACCAAATCATTCTTCTAAGCAAAGTCATCATGTCATAACAGCAGCTTACTCAGGATCTGCATAATTTTTTGATAGAAGTTAAGAACAAATGAGGTCTTAAGCCTTTTTTCTGAAGGCTGTGTATGAACTAAAGAAATTAGAAGGCTTTTTGTTGCTAATCACGACTACAGTTACTAAGTTCTGCAACAGTAAATAATAAAATCTAAATCATCATTAAATTGACGAGAAAGTATTTATGGCATGCAGATTTTTTTTATTTATTGCAGAAAAACACTCTCTGCTTTGCGTTGCATTTACATTGCTGGGTTTATTTTTTTAACAATTCTTTTAATGTAGCAAGAATCCAAATGCATTTGAGACTTGCCGGTGGTATTTTACTGTATAGCTAGGAAAGAGAACCTGGCCAATGGAAAACACATGTTCTTCAGAGAAATTAAATCGCAAAGACATGTTTTATTAAGCTCTGCAACATCCACTTCCCCAGGCGTGGTCTCCATGTGTTCGACAAGCATGATATTAAGTATGATACATTAAAGACCCACACTTACCAGACTGGCACATGTAATAATGGTTTGGGAAGCAACTGCAACTTGTAACATGTTCACATTTGCAGTTGTTTTACACTGTCTTCTTGCTAATACTGATTTAGCAGCTGTTTGGATCAATCTCAGCCCACTAACCTCGAGACCCGGGTGGACTCTGGTTTAGCACTGATATTTTAAGAACTGCCAGCACCCTCACCCAGGACAGAGAGGGGATGCTCAGCCCCAGTCTCACACCAGCAAGGAGCAGGGTGGTCCATCAGGTATGGGGAAGGCCCAGTTCAGATGGCAAGCATTAAACTGAAGAGCTAGGTAGAAAGTGTCCTTCTATTAAGAGAAGTTTCACAAATTAATACCTTTATGGCTAGAAGGGACCATGAGACAGATGACTGGACTGATGATTTATGACAGGCTCTTAAGTATTGAATCCAGTAACTTGCATTTCAATAAAGCTCAACTTAAAAAGAAGTACCAAGTGCTGGATCAAACACCTCTAGAGAGGGAGGCTCTATCCCCAGAGATTAACCATCTTCCCTGCTCAAAATATCACCTGTTCTAATTTGAATTTGTTAGCTTTCACTTTTCCTTTCTTGTTATGCCTTCCCCTGCTAGGCCTTCAGCATCCAGGATTTTCTGTCCATGAATATACTCACAAAAAGTAATAAAGTCACTTCTGTAGCTTCTCAGAAAAGTATTAAAAAATTACTGGCCAACCTCCATAAACGCTCACTTTAGACATCAGGTTTTGTGATTATTTTTTAAACATATTCCTCATTCTAGAACCAGCCATGCCATATACAAGAGTCAAAAATAACTTTCCTACACCTATTTTCCGTATGTCATCACATTACGAGCACATGCTGAATGGAGCCCTGCATTGACCACCAAATTCCTCTCTGGCGCAATCCCTCTCTCTGGCAGCACAGCCTACATTCCTTACTTCCAAACTCTGCATTTGCGTGAATCTTCTTTGAGCGCCCAGGCAACCCAAGCCATTCCGTATGAGTGGAAGTGAAAAATGACAAGTTAGTGCTGGAGCTAGTAATTACCCCTGTGGAGATGCAGCAGGGATAACCCAATTCCATTACAATTCCCCGATGGCAACTTTTGCAATACAACTGTTTTGTGGGTTTTAAACAATTTACTAGGCATTTTATTGCTAGTACTATTTTTTTGTTGTAATATACTGCAAGAAATTACTTTATCAAGAAAATTTGTTAACAGAAAGAGTATTTGACAAAGCCTTCTTTCCCCAAAATTGTGCTAACAAGCTTTAATTTTAAGATTATATTTTGTCTTTACATTAATTAAATCCTCATAACTTTTTTCAATTATTTTACCTAGAATTGACAGCAGGATGCCTAAATTAATGCTATTGGCAACAACCCATTCACCTCATTAAAATATTGGTGCTCTGAGCTTTTGACTAAGACATCAAAAAATAGACATGTGGAATATTTTTATATTGCAAATACATCAACATACTCTACCCTATCTTTTCTCTGGTTTCATGAAAAGGCAAAACCTGCACCTACCAGAGGTCAAGTTTTCTATCCAAGAGGGCAAAAATTTCTTCCACACCATGCCAGAAAGCAGCAGACCCCTGAAGCATGAAATTAATATAAACAGAGTGAAAAACAAGTGGGATACTGAAGGAGCATTAAAAGGGATTGTATCCGATGCCCTGAATCTCCAAGGACTTACTGCACTAACTTCACTTTCAGCCACCAAGAACTTCCCTACCGATCACAAAATCCCTTCTGCAGGCCAAGGAAGTGCCACCTGAAAACACTTTAGCCTCCTTACCATTGCTACGTGGTTAAGGTGGCTGTGCCATCATTTCACTTTCAAGAAGCCCTTCCAAAACTTACAATCCAAAATTTTTTGAAGTGAACGTATGTCAAAACAAATGGAGCAATCCAACTCCAGAAATGCCTTACCTAGGTAATAGAAAACCCCAAAACAAAATGAACCTATCCTCAAGCTTGCAAAAACCATTTTGCTGAGTTCTTCTCAGTTTACTTGCCTAAACAGCTGTGTTAGTTTGCTATATATTATTTCTCCCCAAACCCATAGCTAGATTTTAACCAATCCATTCCGAAGTTAGATGATAACAATGAAAGATAAGCAGGAGTAAGAGATCACTGTGAGGTATATTGCTTGAAAAAAAAAGAAAAGTATACCTCTGATGAGTATCACCATGGAAATTGACTTTTCTCATCTCTTCAGGCTTATAAACATCTGGGACAATTCTATGATTCTTAAACTGATCCTGTTTCTTATTCATCATAGAGAATAGACCAGGGAATTGTGTCCAATTAAGAAGCACAAATGTTCGCTCAGTGTTCTACTGCTAACATCTAAATTCTAGTACTATTTTATAGCAGGAAACTGGAAAAACATTTTTAGAGCCATTTGAGATCTTGCACTTATTATGATACCATACACCTAATGTATTGCCACCGAAGTTGACTTGGAAACAGACTTTTCAAGTGAAACAGAGAATATAAGGGATAATAAGGAAATGCGTATGTAACGTTTCCTGTCTAGTTTTTCCAGAGTGTCTGCTCTCAATTATGATTTTTTAAAACAGGAAATCAAACTGAACATTGAAAGTATTTACTAGCTATATGAAAAAAGAGTAAAAGGGAAGAGGGCTCTCAGCTCAGAGCTGTGAGCATCTAACAGTAAAGTTACTAACTGCAACTTCACTTTCTGGAAATCATGTGGACATGAAGATATCCTTTTTGTCAACCTTCACGTTCTCTCATCTCCAACAACTGCCAAGATACACCGTTATACACTAACACGACAAACCTTTACATGAGGGGGGCTTTTCTTTGTGTTGTACTCATCTCACATTTTACAGCCCCCAAAGTGTAAGTGAGCTAAGTATGGAACAGTGAACATGTGCTGCTATAAGAGGTAACAAACCAGCCTAACCAGGAATGACTAAGGGGACAGCTCACGCACTTTTCTTCCACATTCTCCTCGTGCTGCAGAAGCTTAGATAAAATACATCCCGTGGAACCAAAAGCAGATCTTGAAAAAAACCTGAGCAGCCACCATTTTCTCCTCCCACCAGGGCAACATCCATCCTTTTAAATGCCAAACTGAAGGAA
Organism: Rissa tridactyla; assembly: GCF_028500815.1. Classification (NCBI taxonomy): domain Eukaryota; kingdom Metazoa; phylum Chordata; class Aves; order Charadriiformes; family Laridae; genus Rissa; species Rissa tridactyla. The sequence goes on from NC_071466.1 coordinate 94,034,742, forward strand.
AGGCAGTTAGTATGAGAAATGCAGGAGACTGGTAACATTAGAGGAAAAACTTTGCTACAAGAGCCAAAAGATCTTCAACCCAGGAATTGCACCACTGAGACTTCAGTGGGAAGCACCAAATCTTGCCGCAAGAGTGTCTTTACACTACCAAGTGAAAACAACATTCACAACATCTGTCATAGAAAACACAAGTTCAGCTTACTACCGCCCCAACACTTTCAAAGTCGAATTTCCCATAGTGGCTCTAATTATTCCATAATACATGGCAAGTATTTTGTTGTTGCTTCTTAGAAGAAGTACACCACAGATCATTTTTAAAAAGTCACTTAGCTGTGTAAGGACACCATTATTTTAAGGCTTGCTTATTGGAGCAAGCACACACAGCTTCAGGAAGAGTTAATTTAATTTGTAGCTCCACATGCACTTGTGCTGCAAATGAGTAAATGCTGAATGGTCTATAAATACCTTTACTACCACGGATTTGGTTTCTTTCCAGCACTAAGCAAGAAGAACCCAGGCACCTGAAACTTTATCTTTATCCTCTGGGGGAGCGTTTCAGCTGCCTCCATTTACAGCTTTCACGACCTGCCACCGCAAACACGAGCGGCACAACCACCTGCCCGTTTACCACACCCCAAGGTAGGGGACACCCGGGGGTGAGGGGGACACCCGGAAACACTCGTCTGTGAAGGCGGGGGGGGGGGGGGACACACACGTCGCTGAGATAGGCGATTCGCCCAGCCAGCCGGCGGGCAAACCCCCTTCTATGCTGCACAACGCAATGAAAAGTTGAGCTAATAACAAATAAATTAAAAAAAAAAACACCTAATAAGAAAGAAGAGCTAAGTGCCGCCCCCGCGCTGCTGTACCGCACTCAGCCTTCCTCCCTCCCCGTCGGCGAGACCCCCCCCGACATCCCCTCAGCGCCCATCCCGGGCCATCCCCGCTCCGCCCGCCGGCAGGAGAAGAGAAGAGCGCGGAGCGGCACCTACCCGACCGGCTGCGGATGATGTCGCGGAACTCATCGGTGGTGGTGGCGGCGGCGGCTTCGTCCCCCCCGGCGGCAGCGGGGCTGGAGCGTCCCGCCTCAGCCATGCCCGAGGACCGCGGGTCCGGAGGGAGGGAAGCGGGGAGCGCTGCCGGTGCGAGGGCGGAGGGAGCCCGGGACGGGCCGGGACAGGTGCGGGGTGGCGCCGCCCGCCCTGAAATAGCGCCAGGGCGGTGGCTCCGGCCCCCCCCGCCCCGGCTCCCGCCCCGCTCGCGGTCGATGAGGAGAGGAGCAATTAGCGAGCAAGTGGCCCCACGCGGGGCAGGAATGACTGAGCAGCCCCCGCACAGTAGCGGGGGGGGGGGGCGGAACGAGGACTAAGGCACCGTATGGCTGTGGGGCGGAGGGGGGATATCAACTTTTTTGAGGGGGACCCGCACAGCCGTACATGGCTGCGCCCCCCCCCCGTCCCCCCTCACCCCCGCTCAGGCAGCGCTGGCGCCCGCGGTGGAGCCCCCGCGGCAGAGGGGTGCGCGGGCTTGGGGGAGCCGCGTCGCCCAGAGCGGGATGGGGGGTGCCGGCCCCGCACCCCACGGCCGGGATGCGGGATCCCTCCATGCCCCGCAGCCCTGCCAGGCCCGGGGAGCGACCGAGTGGGAGCCCAGTCTCGGGGAAGAGAGGGGAAACGCGCCGGAGTTTGTCTTCTTCCCCCTCCTTTATAATTCATCCTTGGAGGGGTGAAGGTCCTGCACGCCTCATCAAGCGGCCCTGCTCTGAAGCCACCCTAGTGACAGCCCATCGATACCTGCAGGCTTCTCAAATCTTCCATCCCTCTTCGGGAAGAGGTCACAGAAGACATTTCCCCTTGTGTTTGATAGGGAAAAGGGGCGGCTTAGTCCCCTGTCATCCCAGTCAAGAGACAAACCGCTTCCCGCTGGCATTGCTCGCTTGCACCCTTCCATTAAATACCAATTTGGTCGGCTGCCTCCAGCCCACCGTTTTCCTTTCCTTTCAATTTTCTCTCCACACTGACATTCAGGACTTGCCTTTTATGCTCAGTTTCCCTCATCTCACCAGGCCCCCAAGTAGTTTGTATCACCTCACAGGGGAAGCAACCAGGCACGGGAAATTAATGTGCTGGTATGGATTTAAATACCTGCTCTCCCTATGACAGAAATCCAAGCTCTTAAAAACTATGCCTTAAAATATGGACACTAAGAAGACAAATAATCACCTATTTTTATTTGTTAGTTTATAGGACAGCAATGTGGCATGTTTAATACAAATTTAGCCTACTGCTTCTCAGCTTTAACACCAATTCATAGATAATTCATAAACAGATACAGAGGAACAGGAAATTAAGGATAACTGTAGAAAGGATGTATGCTTTCACTTGTACTTTGTATAGATAAAGGATTTGAATCTCCCTGTATGCCAGAGTATATCAGAAGAAATGTACTTGTCTGAAGATAACAGAGTGAAATAGAATAAAACTAGGTAAGAAAACCAGGTCAGAGACAATGAAGAGTTAGAGGAAGATTTTTTGTAGGCAGCAACGCAAGTGGTAGTAGTCAAATCCTGAGGAAAGGGGCTTGTCCCGCTGTGAAGCAGTGGGGCACACCCCCCGCACAGGTCGTGTCTCATGGCTGGGTTCTACCTTCTTGCTGTTTGTGTAAGAGTCTTACGAGATGAAGTAGGTGGGAAGTTTCACACAGTCTGATGTTTCCAAAAGTATTTTCCAGCTTTCTGATGATCAGTGTTTATTGCTCTAACAAAGTGAGTGGGAAAAGAATGAAGTATGGGCAGCCTTAAATAATAAAAAAGCATTAGTCAGACTCAGAAAAGGCATGAAATTGTCCTCAGAATATTCAGGGGAGAGAGATCATATTTCTTTGTCCATATTCCCATTTGCAATTCCCTCTGGTCACCCCTGGTGTGTGCCAACTCTCACAAACTTCCAGTGATGCAGTTTTGGCTCCCACCACGGGGCTTCTTGCTAGAAAACCTGACTGAGATCAAATTGCAGGCTGGGTTACAGCACTACAGCTAGCGAGGAGAGCCTGTAGTTTCTCCTCCAATATCACCATTCTGTTTAATACCCTGTTAGCACCCACCCCCAAGTTTTTCCCAAGCTATCAGCTAGATTCTCCCAGTCCCACAGCAATCCAGACATTCAGTAATTTGTGTCTGTCTCCCTATGTCTTGTTTTCTCAACCTCTGCCTGTTATTTTTAAGCGGACTTTCTTTTTTCGTTCCGGTGCTTTAGGGAAGACAGCAGTTTGCACATGCCTTCCTCTCCCCCATAGTACGCATAGCATTGCAGAATTTAAAACGGGATTCAAATGTTCCTCAACAGCTGATCCAGAGCCTCCCATACGCTGTCTTTTCTGTCTTTAAAACCCACGTGGGGAGACAGTATAGCCGCTTCCCTCTTCTTATTCCAGCTCATCTTCTGTCTGTTCCCGAGGGCAAAATGGAGGGAAGATGATTTTGCCTCTTTATGGCAAAGTTCTGATCACTGTTCTTCCATAAGAGGAATGTAGAAGGAAGCCAATCAGGACAGAGACGAAAATTTCATGACTGACACTTCTGTCACTCCAGACTGCCTGTATCAGAAGCCAAAATCTCATTAGTGTAATTTGACGACAGTAGAGCACTATCTTAAGTAAATGCTGAATCTGTTCTACTTTGGTTTATAGACCCAGCAAGATTGCATGCAGAACTTCAACGCTAGAAATCTTAACAGATTTGGTTAACTTTATGAGCAGACACGGTCCCTTGGTGTGCAGTACCTGAGGTTTTTGAGCTAAGTAAGAAATCCACATCCTAGTTCTGCAAACACTAGCTAGTACACCCATATACATATATATATATGTTTGCAGCGCTGCTGTTAGTTAAATTCTGAGAGTCTCCAGTAAGAATTCCCCGCTTTCTTCAGTATTTTCACGATGTTTGTTATCATTCTGCTTACGGGTCTTTTACAAAGAGAATTCTGTCTTGAGAAGGAGCAGGTCTCCAGGAAGCTAATCTAATCACAAAACTTTCTTAAGTATTTAAACTTCTGAAGTCCAAATCAAGGTAAGACACAAGAGCAACATGTATTACATTCTTTCAATAAAGTTATTCCATTATGTTAGTAACAGGGGGGAAAAAAGGTTTTAAACACTTATTTTCCAGAACAATTATTCTAATCATGAAGAGGTTTTTCTGATGAGGTCCCTAAATGTCACAGTAAGTAGCTTTGTCGCGTCACAACAGCCAAATAGCCAAGAGATTGTCTTGCAACACTTTGTCTAATCATATGCATCCAAAATTCTTTTCACTGATATGACCAACAGTACATACGTGTTTAAGCTCAGATGCAGAGCAGGGCTCTTAGAAGATCACGTTGATGCCTGTAGCTCTGCAGAAACTACGTTCAACATACTGTAAATTCTGAAAAATATCAAATCTTTGAACCTTAATTGAAACTACCATTTCCAAAACTTAGGAACATACTGTGTGCTTTTTAAAAAAAGTAAAATCTGGTGTTGATAGTCAATGTTTGACATGTAACTTTGAAAATCTTGCTCTTTGGGCACACATATGTGTGTGCATGCACGCGCATGTACTTACGTGTAGGTATGTATGTGTGTATATACATGTATATGTAGCATGTATTTTGTTACTTAAGGATGAAGAGAATACATTCAGGATGAATGGTGTTAAATGCTAATTGGCAGCTCTTCATAGACCATTCTTGTTCCTGAAAGCAAGTTTCACTTAGATTATAGTCACCCCTGGAAAACATCTTATCCTGTGTTTGTAATGTATGCTATTAAACCTATTTGATTAGTTGTTTGTCAAAAGCTAGGGCTTGTTAATTGAAATACTAGGGAAGCCTTCAGTTAGACGTTATGTTTTAGAACGAACAATAAATTTTAACACCATATTTGAAGATTATTAAAAGCCCATTTCAGCAAACTGTTGGCTTAATAATAGACTCTAAAATATTCTCAGAGTCTGAGGTTAGCAGTTCTGGGTGACAGATTATCTGTCCTTAGAGGCATATCTGTGCTTTTATTCCACTTGAATATACCGATTTTTTTTAACTGCATGTTCAAAGGCAGACTTCTTGCTAGTTATGTTGAGGCAGCTGCTTATTGTCAAATACGAGTTGGAACAAGTATTTTCTTGTTCAAAATTAGACTTTATACACCATTTTCATTAATATATGCAACATAATAAATATTAAAATATGAACAAATCTTATACGGGAAGAAGTCCTGACTTTCAGGTTGGTAATTGCATTCTTTGTGAGGAAAGGTCCAAAAAACGTAGGAGAAAATGTAGCATTCTGGATTAATTTATTTTTTTTAATCCTACAAAATCATATATGACTTTTCCAATGGTTCACATTACATTCTGTCTTTGCTAGGCCATTTGGGATACTTCAGAACTTTTTCTGCGTCTTGATTAAGCTAGGTAAGAGAGCTGTTGGTAAAAGTCAAACTCAGTCTAGAAAAACACTCTCTCCCTTGAAAAAAAAAGGTGTTAATATTTATTCTGTCCACAGTGCATAACCCATTCCATATTAAAAACAGTTCTTCAGCTATGTAGGATTCTGATACTCACATTATCTTTTAATGATTTTATAAATCAAAATGAATAAACAATCAGTCAGAAAAAAAGCATAAAAGCTTTACTCGTGATAATTTATGCTTTAAAATGATTGCTTTGAAGCAAAAAGGATTTGTGGCTGTATTACAGACTTCATCTGATCTAACTAATTTATGGCAACTCCCTCATCTAACAAGAATCACATGGTATAAATGGAAAATGAGACTCTACTGGTACTGAAAATGAAGAGCTAATTTCTTTCCACCTTTCATAACTGCTATTCAAAACTGCATATAGTTTTTTGTCACAGCTGATTAAAAAGCTTGTTTTTAATCTTAGAATTAGTTTTATAATCTATTCAAGCAAAGCTGAAAGTCAGCACTCTAAATACAGTAAAAAACCTGAAAGCTTATTTACTGATAAGTACATACTAAATTGGTGACCTGCTTACCTCCTGGGAACACAAATGCTGGTGCAAACTGCACAAAACCTTGTCACGGGCTTCCTCGTGAAACTGGTACTTGTGATGGATAGTGCTATGCCTTTTTTTCTGCGTTTGTTGCTGCTACGATGTTTGTAAAGTTGAAGATTTATTATAACGCTATACATATAAAGCAGTGCTGTGACATGCTTACTTTGGATTTGATTTTTAGTGTACTTAATTCTGGAGAAAAATGTATGCTGGATCTTTAATAAAAAGGCCTTTAAGTAACTGAAACTAAATAAAAATAAATGCCAAAGGAATTATTTATTGCACAATGATGTATCCTGTATTAAAGCCCTTCTACTAAAGAGTTACAAAATAACCTCCCAGTTACAGCACTCATAACCATATTTACAAAGGCAATCAGCATTGCCTCGTGCATAGACTTAAGCACTCTCTGTGAAGTAGTGCCTAATTACATTTTCATAGCTATCATTAGGCATCTTTTGGCTTATAGTGTCATGTGCAGTAAATGCTTAAATATTTAGGTCCCTATCCTCAAAGATATTTAGGTGTCAAGTTCTCATTTCTAATTTATAAGAATAAGGGACCATTAGGGACCTTTTCCCAAAGCCAGAGTATTTGAAATTTTCTCTCTCGAAAAACCTATTGGAAACTTTTGTGGACAAAACCAGATTGTCACAATAATCTGGATCCAACACTGCTATGCCTGCAATGCAGACTTCAATGAAATAGTCTATTTAACATTTTTAAAGTATTCTTCACTAAATCTTTCTGTTATTTCTATTAGTATTATAATCCATCACAAATAATCTAGTATAAATACACCTACGCTTGGAAAAAACTGCCCATTAAATCAAAGGAATATTCAATTTGTTCATAAAGTGTTTTATTTCCAAAGAAATCGTTACCCAAAATAAGATGTCACCAAACTCAAGGAAAGTTTTCTTCTCCGATATTCCAGTCTTCTCAATAGCATTGTAGTAGTTGGTTAAAACACCAAACAGTGTGTTTTTTCTTTTTTTGGTACAGCAATGTTGCACTTGCTGTAATAAATATTCCTGATTTCCCCTAAAGTTTAGGACAAAAGTCTTATTGTTTTTAATGCGAGCTGGATTTGGTCTTGTTTTAAACCTGTCCTCTATTATTGTTTGGGCACATCTGCTGGCGTTACAGTTTAGAGATACAGTTGAAGAATGGCTTACTATGTGTGGCATATGCATGATTATATGCATGGGTTATGGTTTGTTCTTTATGCCTAGAAGAATGTTTTCACTTCAGTCAGAAAAATACCAGAGCAGGAGGTTTTGGGGCATTGTGCAAAAATGCAAGGGGAAGAAAGGAGAAGACAAAATGAAAATGTATATGGCTGACAAATGCAGTTTCTGATTTGAATACCCATCCCAAGTTCAAATTAGAGTTTCACTCTCCATTTTCTTAGTATTGCATATGTGTCAATGCAGTTGTTTAGGAATGTGAGTAGAGAGAGAAAAAGTATGCAGATAGTAGTCCTGTAATAATCTCAGTAGTGAATTTATATAATGAACATTTGAACACAAATGAAAATACAAAGTCTTGATCTAGGTGTCATACACCTGATGCAGAAAATTCACAAGCAGCATTCATTAACATGACCCAGCACTGTGTTAAGTATAGTACCGGTTTCTAGATAAATTGGCAAAGAGGTGCAAAAAAACTCCAACGACCAAGCACTTCTGTTTTGCCATGTCCTTATTGGTAGCATCGCGCTTAGTTTACTTTTATAAGCAGTACTGCCTAAGAAGGAAAATGTCATTCTAAGGAGCAATGTGAATGAACTTGAGCCTTTGGGACTTATGAAATTGCTGTTAAAGAAGCAAAAAGGTCAGAGCTGAGTAAAACTTTTTAGGTAAGCTGGATGGTCTGTAGCTTGAGAATGGAGCATAACGTGTGGTATTTTCTTAAATGGTTAAACCTCTGAAAAGGAGAAGGAGTAGAGGAACTGTGCCTGTCTAATTTTCCATTGTTGTTAAAATTGTATTTGCCAGTTCAGGTTTGCATGAATTTATAGAGAGGCCTTTTAAACGTGAGGTTAATTAGCAAGGCTTTTCAAAGACTTTTCAGATCTCTGGTACAAATCTAGCCTAGCTCAGCAGCAGCTGATAATCATTACCAGTACATGATTGTCCACTTGTCTGTGTGAAATTAGTGTGCAGCCACAATCCCATTCAAGAAAGTCATGGTTGTGCGCTACCAAGCCACAGTATAAATGGGAAATAATTGTCTCTTGTATTGGTTCTCCCAGCAAATCCAAGGACCACTATGTATCTATGGAGACTTAAAACCTGCATCTTTTAAGACTAGTCTTAAAATGGAGCAATGCTCCACTTGAGGTTTTTGCAATCAAGTGCTTCTCTGTGGAGAAAGTCAGACTTCATCTTCGCGGACTGACTACCAGGGACTTTCTGCAAACACTAAATTTACATTCAAAATATATGCAACAAAAACCTATTTTTGAATGACATTTTGTCAAGGGCTTTTTAATTATTGTCATCCTCAAGTCTATCTATAGATTGACCTGTCAACTGTGAAGCAAACACTCTGATAAATCATTGTGACTGTAGAGGGTTTTCCACCAAAATCTTTTAAATAATTGCATTTAGATTGAAGGGCTAATGGCTAAAAAGGATTGGGGAAGTTAGAAAAAGTGTTTGAATCTTTTCTTTCTACAGAAATGACGTAAAAACACAGTAAGAGGTCATTCTTTTCTTGTGAAATTCTTCAATTACCTGCAGAATTAAAAGGAAGCTTTTAGTCAGATCTGTTCATCATTAAAATATATTAACAAGCCTGGCAAACTTATATATTAACTCAATTATATATTTTTCTGCTCCTAACACTATAGACAGAATATTACACTTTCAAATATTTGTAAGGAAAGTATGTACCCGGTGCATTGAATGCAATTTCTTATATTTGAAGGAAACCCAGGTACAGTTTTATCTGTGCAAAGCACTCGTGTATTCTGCCGGCAAACTTAATGTGCGCAGTCAGAAATCACTTTACATATGAATCACTCAGCATGGCCATGGTCCTTTAATACTTCAAGACAAACCTAATTTTATACACTCAGTTGACTGTTCAACATCTCAGGGCACAGCAAGAGCGGGATGGCTCCTCAGGGCCTGGGGCTGGAAACATGGGGGCTCCCCCATGGGGATGGCAGGCCAGGGCCAGCCCTGGGCATTGGGCACCTCCCTGGGTCATGGATGGCTGAGGCCGGGATGTGGGCTGATGGGTGGGCCCAGCTTGGTGGGGCCCATGGCCTGGCAGGGCTGTGGGGAGCTGGAGACCAGCCCTGCTGTGGGATCACTATGGCAGGGGCTGATGGCCCTGGGGGGCTGACGGTCCTGTGGGGCTGACATGGGGTCCTGGGTTCTGGGCAGGTGGGGGGAGCACCGAGGAGCTGGTTTGGGGCAGGCAGGGCTAGGGGTGCCCTCAGGACCCTGACAACATGTAAATGGCAGACCGTGTTAAAGGGTTTTTGGATTAAACTGCTACACGCGTGGTATTGTACGGTTACAGACAAGTTGCAGAAAAAAAATCCAGCTTGGTCATCTCACAGGCTAAACCAAAGGACAGAGAATCAGAAATGACCAGTACTGTTCTACACCCGACCTTCTCCTGCCCTCTCTAAGCTGTTAGCTTTGCGAGGCTCACCATCCTGACCGACCTTGCCCTAACCATCATGCCCCCACCAAATATGCACAGTCCTCATGTTGCAAAGGCAAACCACCTAAGATGTCCAAGCGTGTGGTTGGCACATCTGTGGTCAAGCAGAGTACACCGTCCAGCTCCACAGAGAGTGACAGCCAGCTTCATACTGCTCAATGGCTGTTTTTCAGAGGAACCATGCAACCTCTTGCTGTTATTCTGTCAGAAAGGTCTTGCCATGCCCAGAGAGAGGGTTCTTGCTGACCAGGAAACCGCCTATTTTCTCCCATATTTTTCAATGGTCTGTGAAAGAAAGACTGTAGTGGGTTATAAGTGTATATCTCTGATGATAGAGTCAGGATGCATTGTACCTGGAGATTGCTGCCTACGCTGTAAAAGATCTAACAAAGCAGTGTTGATATGGCCTGCACAGGGAGCATCTCGTCCAACATCATCATCTTTTTGGACCTAGCACCATAAATAAGTATCTCTTGCACCAGAAGGCTTCAAGCTAAAATCACATAAGGCTCAGAGTCTGCTTCCAGATGCATAACGCATATGCAAGTGTAGGCAGACATTCAAAGAAAGAGCATTGAGCAACTTGGGAAATGTGTAACCGATCTTCCCTCATGCATACATCAGTTTGCTTTGCAAGCAGAAAGTAAAATAAAATAGTTTATTTCTATTTATTGTCCTGCTACAATGAGGTAAATGCAGAACACATGCATGTTCAGGAGTAAGATGATCTCACAATGCATATATATTCTTCATTCTTGCCATTTATTTTTGTCGTCATGGAGCTGGAAATTACAAAGGCTCTGAATATCCTCTTGTTGTTTTATATGGAAAAGATTGCTACTAAACCACCATTGTCCCAAGTTAGTTCCTTGCAGAGTCTGCGAGGAGTTAGGAAATAACAGTCCCTGACATCTATTTTGTAATCTAATATTATTCTTTAATATACAGATTTTTTTTTCTTTTTGGATGTTAATAAAAAGAGTAAAATGGAGGCACATGTGTAAATAAGGAGCAGTGGCAGGCAAATATCCCCTGGGCAGCACCCAGCCGTTTCACTGCCCTCCCAGTGCATGGCAGGATGGTAATGTGGGCAAGTAGCTGTATGTTGGGCTTGTTCATCTTTTATGTGTTACTTAGTTCAGCCCATCGCCTGCAATTCATGTATTTCATCATTACAGCTGCAAACCCAAATACTCACCATAGGAATGGGGTTGATGAAAATTAAATCATTAATAGAAAGAAAGACATCACTCTTTCCAATGGTAACAGTTACACCATTTAAGAACAGCTGGGCCAATGGGAATAGATTAAATCCAGCAATCAAGGCAATTTTTAGAACTGCAAGAGTTCTCATTTCAACTCGTTAGTAATGTTTCTTCAGCTCTATAATATTTTAGTCTTCAACCAATATCCCTTTTGCTATCAACTGTTACATTACAACAGTTTTATGTATTTCTGGTGAGAACACTGGCAGCTAGGTTCTCACTCTGCAGATGTGTTTATGTGTGGAGCTGACATTAGCAAATGCAGAGTCCAACTTTATTTTCTGGACTAATCAAAAGAATAGAGTGCTAATGGGAAGACTGGCTGAAGTATAATCGACACCGAGGAGGGTTTACAGTAATCTCCATATTCATGAGGTGACTATCCCCCTACTACATCTCTGCTCACTACTACCTCTGGCACTGATTGTCCCTGAAATCAGCACTGGTGTTAAATAATTGTGTCACCTGATTTGCTTTGCTCATTTGAGAACAGTGTTCTGAAATGGTTCCATGCTGGAAAAAAAGAGTATTTATACTTACTACTAATAACCATCACACACATACACTTAATTAATGTTTATTAGTTGCTATAACATTAATGGAAGAGCCTAAAATAAGCATGTGAAAAAAGAAATCCTTGTAGGATCCAGTCCAGCTTAATGACAAAACAAAAAAGAAAAAAAGACAAAGAAAGAAAGAAAGAAAAAAACCACCACAAATCTACTTAGATATTACTTTATTGATTTATTTGAATTATAATTTAAAATACTTATTAGATCTAATGGGAAATTCTAAAATTTTACCGGGTTTATCCTGAACTGTGCCAAAAACTGCAACTCTCTAACTATTTAATGCAATAGAAATTTTAAAATGTGTTGGTATGAAAGCACTGTAGTGACATTGCCAAAATGTTTTTTCTTAGATACCGTTCAGATATATTACACAGTGACAAAACATTACAATATAATATACCAAAAGAAATATTTAGCAATACCAGAATGAAATATTTTGACATTATTGGGATGAAAAGAAAAAGTTTCAAATGAGAAAGTCAAAAATAATTGTTCTGAAACTTGTAAGATCCTAAAATCTCCTCTGATAAACCATTTCCATTTACACAAAACAATATTTTCTGTTATAAAATTGGTCTCTTGACATCTTTTTTTTTGTTTGTCTGTTTGTTTGGTTGGTTTTTATTGGTTTTTTTCAACAAGCCCTAGGAATTATTCCCTTATTTTTAAAAATGTAATGAAAATCATACATGTCAGCCTGAAAGCAATACAGCTTTGAAGTTAAAGTGAATGTCTCTCTACAAATAGAAACATCCAATTCTTTCTCTCTCTCTCTCTGTGCTCCATCCTTTCACAGGCTCATGCTTAGCTCATTTTATGACCCATTTTTTCCCTACCTGAATGGCCATAAGCTTATCCGCAACAAAACCAAGGGCAGTGATGGGTGCCATCCCACAGACCACTCACTTTTTGTGTCAGGGCAGGCACCGGGCACCTTCCCCTCCGCGCCTGGCACCCAGTGCCTCAGCTCACTGCACACCGACAGATGGACAAAGGAGCCTACGGTCTTCATGTTAATATGCCAAGTTTACTCACAAATAGATCATATCTGCACAAGGACACCTCAGGGATCTAGGGGGCCATTTAGAGAATCAATGCCTAGAACATCATTTTTGTTCATAATGAGAGCTTAAGCCTTCAACCTCAGTTTCTGACAGAGAAACAATAAGCAAAAATAAAAAAAATCCTTCCCATTCCTTACATTCGGGTTGATGTATTTTTGGAAACAAATGTTTTTAAATGCATCCGTCTAACATGTCAATTAATGTCATCTTTGACAATAATTAAAACAAACTAGCAAACATCATTCCCCCAGGAAAAGAACCGGAAAATACAACAGAATGTAAGAAGACAAAAGTGAAGATCATGAGATGAAACATTTCTGTGCAAAATTTAGAGATGTGGCGCTTTCAAATAATTAAACATGTTCAGGTCGGTGAAATGAAAATAATTAGTATGAAAGGCAAGTATTTCACAGGTGGAGTTGGTAAATCACTTCAATGTAGCAACATAAATTTGCAGCAATAGAGGATCTGTCCCAACATAAGAAAATTTAACTGGTTCCTAAATCTTTGTAGGATTGAAAGTGAAGGTTACAACACCGTGAATACACCTTGTTATGCCCTTCCCTTTTCCCCTGTAAAAAGGATCTAAGCCATCTAGAATAGTGGAAACAAAACCTGACATAAGTGACGTGTCATTTTAATCAGAAATATGTTCCATACTGCTATTCGTTTAGACAGTCTTTATTCATACAACTTGTGACACGGAGCTGGATGCAGCTCCTGCCTGGTTGGGGTGACTTGCGTTAATAGCATTGCGCTGGCTGCGAATGTGAAGCTAGAGCAGGATGGAGCCCTCAGCTCTCAAGTGAACTTTCTGTGTCCACATCTGCCTGGACACAAGAGAGAAACTGATTCAGGGGTGAAGTGACTTGCACTGCATGTTTGTGTCTGAATGATGTTCGTGCTTTGCCATTTGAAGTCTAGAAGTATTGTCCTAACGTGCATAATCGCATAATCACAGAATCTTCAGAGTTGGAAGGGACCTCTAGAGATCATCTAGTCCAACTCCCCTGCTAAAGCAGAATTGCCTAGAGCACATCCCTCAGGGCTGCATCCAGGCGAGTCTTGAAAGTCTCCAGAGAAGGGGACTCCACACCCTCCCTGGGCAGCCTGTTCCAGTGCTCTGTCACCCTCACTGTAAAGAAGTTTTTCCGTGTATTTGAACGGAACTTCCTATGTTCCAACTTGTGCCCATTGCCCCTTGTCCTGTCACTGGGAACCACTGAAAAGAGTCTGGCACCATCCTCCTTCAACCCACCCTTTAGATACTTGTATGCCATAATAAGGTCTCCCCTCAGCCTTCTCTTTTCCAGGCTTAGAGTCCCAGCTCTTTCAGCCTTTCCTCATGAGGGAGATGCTCCAGTCCCTCAATCATCTTAGTTGCCCTGCACTGGACCCGCTCCAGTAGTTCCCTGTCCCTCTTGAACTGGGGAGCCCAGAACTGGACACAGTATTCCAGTTGTGGCCTCACCAGTGCAGAGTAGAGGGGGAGAGTGACCTCCTTCGACCTGCTGGCCACACTCTTCCCTATGCAGCCCAGGATTCCATTGGCCTTTTTTGGGAACAAGGGCACATTGTTGGCTCGTGGATAATTTACTGTCTACCAGGATCCCCAGATCCTTCTCCTCAGAACTACTTCCCAGCAGGTCCACCCCTAACCCATACTGGTGCTTAGCGTTCTTCCTCCCCAGGTGCAGGACCTTGCACTTGCTTTTGTTGAACCTCATTAGGTTCTTTTCTGCCCAGCTCTCCAGCCTGTCCAGGTCACGCTGGATGGCAGCACGGCACTCTGGAGTGTCAGCCACCCCTCCCAGTTTGGTATCATCAATGAACTTGCTGAGGATACACTCTGTCCCCTCATCTAGGTCATTAATGAATATACTGAACAAAATTGGACCGAGTATTGAACCCTGGGGGACACCACTGGTTACAGGCCTCCAACTAGACTCTATGCCGCTGATCACAACCCTCTGAGTTCTGTCACACAGCCAGCTCTCTATCCACCTCACTGTCACCTCGTCTAGCCCATACTTCCTCAGCTTCCTAATGAGGATGTTATGGGAGACAGTGTCAAAAGCCTTGCTAAAGTCAAGGTTGATGACATCTACGGCTCTCCCCTCATCCAGCCAACCAGTTATAACATCATAGAAAGCTATCAGATTGGTCAAGCATGATTTACCCTTGGTAAATCCACGTTGACCACTTCCAGTAACTTCCTGTTCCTCAACGTGTTTGGAGATAACATCCAGAATGAGTTTCTCCATTACCTTCCCAGGGACAGAGGTGAGACTAACCAGTCTGTAGTTCCCTGGGTCCTCCTTCTTGCCTTTTTTGAAGATTGGAGTGATGTCAGCCTTCCTCCAGTCCTCAGGCACCTCTCCTGTTCCCCATGACCTTTCAAAGACGATGGAGAGTGGTCTAGCAATAACATCTGCCGGCTCTCTCAGCACTCGCGGGTGCATCCCATCAGGGCCCATGGACTTATGAATGTCCAGATTGGCCAAGTGGTCTCTGACCCGGTCCTCCTCAACTGAAGGAAAGTCTTCCTCTCTCCAGACCTTCCCCCTTGCCTCCAGGGTATGGGATTCGTGAGAGGCAGCTTTAGCAGTGAAGACCGAAGAAAATAAGGCATTCAGTAACTCTGCCTTCTCTGTGTCTTCCACCACTAGGGCACCAGTCTCATTCATCAGTGGGCCTACATTTTCCCTAGTCTTCCTTTTTCTGTTGATATACTCAAAGAATCTCTTCTTATTGTCTTTAACTGCAGTGGCCAAGCTGAGTTCTGATTGAGCTTTGGCCCTTCTAATTTTCCCCCTACATAGCTTTGTTATATCTTGATAATCCTCATAAGTTGCCAACCCCCTTTTCCAGACAATGTAAGCTTTCCTTTTTTTCCTGAGGTCCAGCCAAAGCTCTCTATTTAGCCAGGCTGGTCTTCTTCCCTGTTGGCTCGTTTTTTGAGACAAGGGGATGGCCTTCTCTTGTGCTTCTAAGAGCACCTGCTTGAAGTATGACCAGCTTTCCTGGGCACCTTTGCTCTTCAAAACTGCCTCCCAAGGGACACTCTCGACCATGCTCCTAAACAGGCTAAAGGCTGCCCTTCGGAAATCCAAGGTGGCAGCTCTGCTGGCTCCCCGCCTTGCCTCAGCAAGAATTGAAAATTCTGCCATTTCATGGTCACTGTGCCCAAGACAACCTCCAACCTTTACATCCCCCACAAGACCTTCTCTGTTAACAAACAGTAGGTCCAGTACGGCAGTTCCCCTGGTTGGTTCTTTCACCAGCTGTGTTAGGAAGTTGTCTTCCACACACTCCAGGAACCTCCGGGACTGTTCCCTCTCTGCTGTGTTATATTTCCAGCAGACATCTGGGAAGTTGAAGTCCCCCACAAGAACAAGGGCAAATGATGGTGAGACCTCTGCCAGCTGCTTATAGAATACTTCATCAGATTCTACATCCTGATTAGGGGGTCTATAACAAACTCCCATCATGATGTCTGCCTTGTTGGCCTTCCCCTTAATTCTTATCCATACGCACTCAACACTGTCATTCACACTGTAAAGTTCTAGACATTCAAAACTGCCCCTAACATAGAGGGCCACCCCACCACCTCTCCTTCCTTGCCTATTCCTTCTGAAAAGTTGGTAGCCATCAATTACAGCACTCCACTTGTGTGTGTCTTCCCACCACGTTTCTGTGATGGCGACTATATCATAGTTTCCTTGCTGAACTATGGCCTCCAGCTCCTCCTGTTTATTCCCCATGCTGCGTGCATTAGTGTAGATGCACTTCAGCTGGGCTAACTGTTCTGCTACTTCCCTGGGGGGACAAGCCCTAATTCGCACCTGATGTTTTATTTCAGCTTCACAACCAAAAATAATTTCAAGCAGATTATGATGAAAGAGCACAAAGAAAATATTATTCTTTTTTGAGGAATGAAGTGCATTGGCTATGTTTTTAAGATATCAATCCCACATTTTGCTTGATTTTGAAGCATTTTGCTCAATAATTGAAATAATTAAGAACAGACTTATTGTTTCCTGTCCTCCCTGGCAGAATGAGAATTGTTGCCGCAAGGTATCTTTTTGCATTATCAAAGTAAGAACAATGCAAACAACATTTATAAAAAAAATGACAGTACTTCGATAATAAGTTTGCCAGTTTAAACATAAATTAATCTAGAAGATACACATTCTATAATGGAGAAAGTCAATATTTCTCCATATGTAGATCTGGCTTAAATTTATCCACACTTTTCACAGCCCTGGAACAGTGCCACGGGACCAGTTTGTCTGCATTTTGCAACCCCGATCCTATAGAGCCAGCGCTGCACCACAGCCCGTTGCCCCTTCTGGACTATCTCAGTGAATCTGCTGGAAAAGTTACCATGCGGAAAAGTTAGGGTTCTTTTCTGATGTATTTCGTTTATATCACAGCCATATAACGTTAACAACTATAACAGTGGTATCAGAATCTATGCGTATGATGCAGGCAAATTACTTTCTAAATGCAACCCTTTATTCCTATAGTCTGAATTTTGCTCCAGTCCAGCAGTGAATGCTGAAGTGGAGTCAGCCGGCCAGCTGTAATCAATAGGGATGGAAAGGAAGACAGACCTGCACCAAAATGCAGCTTATTAGGTCCTTTGCTATTTTTGCTTGACCTCATTAGAATTTCTGCTTTGTTCATTAAGGCTTTGCAACAGCAAAGCATGCAAGGCCACAGTAACAACAAACACACATCTCAATGAATAAATTGTATTACGGTTAAATAGGTGCTTTACTGTTTTCCCGAATGGGGAGTTTAGCACTTTATTTTTTATTTAAAAGAAAAAAAAATCTAAAAGAGGAAAATGTAGTCATGTAATCCCACAATTATTATGTTGCACCACTCAGACAGTAAGGTTAATTTAATCTTAGCTAGAATGCTAAATAACTTGTGGAAGTTCCTATTAACCTAGTCATTACATCTTAAAATTTGAGGGGTTGTCCTGGTTTCAGCTGGGAAAGAGTTAATTTTCTTTCTATTGATTGCTGTGATAGGACTGTCAATAACACCTATTGTTTTTAGTTGTTGTTAAGTGATGGTTACCCTCCTCAAGGACTTTTTTCAGTTTCCATAGAAGCATAGACTGAAAGATGGAATGGCCAATGAAATGTTCCGTACCACAGAGGTCATGCTCAGTATGGGAGTTAGCTCAGGGGTAGGAATCCTCGACAGCTGCTTGGGATGGTGCCAATTCACCCGGTGGTGACTGACCTGTGACATTATTATTATTATTATTGTTAATATTATTGTTATTTTTCCTTTTCTGTTATTGTTTCTATTAAACTGTCTTTACCTCAACACACAAGGGTTTTTTCTCTCCCTTTCCTCTCCATTTTTTCCTTCTTCTACCCAACTTTCTTGGGGGAGGGGGGGAAGGGGACAGGTGTGCGGGCAGCTGCATAGTCCTAGTTGTCGACTGGGGTTAAGCCATGACAGGGAAATACTTATTACAGATGTGCAAAACTCATTACTAATGAATAAACATTTCATTTACATCATTTACTTAATTAATATGATTCTTTTGCTGTAGTGTCTATTCATGTGATGAATTTAAAGTTCCACTGGTTTAGAATTAACCATCATCATAAACAGAAAACAGGAAAGAGAAAGGGAGAGTATAAATTTTTGTACTTAGTATGTATAACTTTAAGGACTTCCTTTCCAGTTTAGAAGAATACCATCTGCACTGGAATATACTGTGGCATGTTTAATACTGTAGTGGATTTTAAAAGCAAACTTACAAGGAAGCAATTATAGGTCTTTTCTGGTAAGATTTATCTTGTGGCTTTAAATGAAGAGCGTTTAATATCATTACTGGGGACAAACAGCACATTCTTGTGCTTCCTTTAAGGTTCAGAACTTACCTTTCCATGTCAGGCAGATACAGTGTGGCATTGCTAACCCGGAAAAAAGGACAAAGAGCTTGAATTTAGCTTCTGACAAGTGAAAAACCAATAGTAATACTAAGAACATAAGAATGGTCTTAGCGGTTCGGAGCTTCATACAACTTCGCAGCATCCTCCAGCAGCATGTCTCAAGCAATGCCCAACAATCAGTTTCTAAGTGGGACTCTAAGAAATGGGGCAAACACACAGAAATCTTCCTCCTTATACTGGTCCAACAATCCCTGGCTTGTGAACATCCAAAGCAAGAGTTTAGATTCTGTTTTTAATGATGTCTTCATTTGTTTATTTAATTTTTATTTAATTAATTTATTATTTTTTAGGATGACTTTATCATCAAGCAATCTGTCTAATCTCCTTTTGAAGCTATTAGTGTAGGTCTCTACAGCTTCATGTGACAACGAACTCCTTAGCTTCATCAGCACATCCTCATTTGTTTGTTTGGTCTGCAATTTTTCATCTGAGTTTCCTTAATGCTTGAATTATGAGAAACAACAATCAGTTCCCTCCCTACCTGCTCAGTTTCACTCATGATTTTAAAGTTCTGTCAAATGCTCCCTACAGTGTCTCTTCTCTGGGCTGAAAAGTCCTTGTCTGTCTAATCCTTTCTCTGGCAGTTCTGTAATTTTTTTCATCATTGATGCTCTTCTTTGTCTTCTTTTTCTGCTATGTCCTTGCAGAGGCAGGGAGACAGGATTGACGACAATGCTCAAGATCCACGTGCATGAAGTGCCATTATGCTTTTCAGCTTTGTTCTCTGTTTTTTTTCCTAATAATTCCTAAAGATCCCATTTTCTCTTTTGACCATTGTTGACTCCTGAACTAACATTTTCACCAGTCCAGTTACTAGACCTCTGAAATTTCTTTCCTCAGAGATAATGGATAGTTTAGAACACCTCACTGCAAACGTAAAATTACCTTTTACACAGCTATCATCCTTTTTGACTTTATCCAGACTTAGTTATACTACTGAGTTTTAACACACCCAGGAACTCAGTATTTACAGTTTATTGGCAGTTGTATTAAGAACTTTTGCAGCCCTGTGTGTCCTCAGTACCATCAACAAACTTTGCCATTTCATTCTGCGGTCTTTCTCCAGATAATTTATGTATGTATGTAACAATACAGGGCCTAGCGTGAATCTTCATGAGACTCCAAGAGTGATTTTCCTGTATTGACATAACTGTATATTCATTCCTACCCTTTCTTTCCTATTGTTGAGTATTTATTTGCGCATGAGAGAGTCTTAGAAAGAAGCAATGATTGGATTTCTTTGATGGGCTGTGGAAAGCTTTTTGAAACACAAGTATACAATAGCAACTGATTATTGATTCTTTAAAGGATGAGCAAAACCAAACTTCTCTCTACAAAATTCATATTGATTTTTCTCAGTGATACCATATTTATCAATGTACTTACTGCCTGTCATCTACATTATATATTCTACTAATTTGTCTGATCAGTAGTCCCCAGATCACTATGGGAATCTCTTCTAAAATTTAATGTAGTATTTTCTGCCTTTTTCTTTGGTATCCAGGCCATTTTAAGAGAAAGGTGAGAAACCACTGTTAGTAGTGTGCTATTTTTAAATCTTTAAGACCGTTTAGAACTTGGACAACTCATTACTATGATGTTAACTTTTCCTACTTTTATCCTATGAGATAGATCCTCCAAAATGTTTCCCATAAGGTTCCTATCATGTTCTTTTCAGAGAACAAAAATGCAAAGAAGTGATTTTACTTCACTCAGCTGTTACTCAACTTCTTTCAACAGTAGCACTCAAGATACTTCCCAAAAGAAATAACTACAATTCCTACTATACAAAAAGAAAGAAAGAAAGAAAAAAAAAAAGCTTTGAGAGATGAAGGGCTAGATTTAATAAAGGACCAACAGCAGAACCAGGTGCATAAATACGTTGTCTCCTCTGCAGTGGTTTAGCACAAGCCAGCTTTGATATCAAAGTCCCGTAACTGTTTAGCATGTCTTAAGCCTGAGTTAACACACACACACTCACTGGAGATATGATCTGTCTCCTGACTCCCTGTCTTAATGTCCTGTTCATGAGGCTGTAGTGCCCCCACATCTAAGCCTATTTTAAAGAGTCCTTTTACAGTAATTACAAAAAAATTAAGATTTACCTGGGGTTGCCCCAGATTAAAAAGGATAGCTGAAAAAAAGTCCAAGATATGAACAATTCTATTCTTTCACACAAAATTAGTCCAGTCATATAATGAAATTTAAATGTGTTTCACGACTCCTGAAATATCTTCTCAACTCACATTGCAAATGAACACACAGACAAGGGCAGTTACAGAGCATCTTTTGTTATAAATTCCTGATGGCTGTGCCTTGTGCCCCAGCAGTCTTCATGTTTGCACACTAACTGATGAACACGCACCCCATCATAAATTAATGCTTCCTTGTCTTGTATAAATAAGGTCCAGTAATTCTGTAGCTGGAAAGCAAGGAAAACAGGAGAGGCTAGACAGGATTAGCAGAATACCAAAGCATCCTCTTTAATTACCTGGACAATATGTTCATTTATTTTCGTCTCCAAGAAACTTTTTTGCCATTCATGCCTGATTGATCACATAAGGACAGGGCTGGGAGCTAGGACAATCTATTCATTGTTTTAAAAGTTATTACAGTAGGTGCTCTTATTAATCAGCTTTTTGTCAGGAGAGGTATGAGGTTGTCCACTGCCATTCAGAAAACTAGTGCTCGAGGGGACCACCTAGGCAAGAGCAACTCACACCATCAGCAGGTCAGCTAATCTAATTGATAATAGTCCTATTACTTTGGAATGGAATATTAACAGCCTGCAGCACTGGCTCATCTTCATACCATTCTCATTATATGGAGATTTCATTCATTTGGGAGGGTAACAAGTGCATAGTATTAATAACAAAATTAAATGGAAGGATGTAAATTGGAAAGAAATATTTATTATTAAGTGTTTACATGAAAGAAAGAAGTATTTTAGTTCCAGTATAATTTAACAAATACTGCATATGAGCACCTGAAGAAGTGACATGAATGCAAGAGAATGATTTGGCAGTAAAAATTAAGGATTATTATTTTACTTCAAAAGTAAGGAAGTAGAAATATTGTGTTTCTTTTGTCAGCTGCTAAACCACCACAGTTACATAGTGCCTCTCTGAACAATGTCTGGGTCATTGTGAACATCCTGCACAGATTGTGGCATAGACAGCAGGATGCAAGCAATTTTCAGGGATTTCAGGGATGCGGGGTTTCTTAGTCTCTACAGGCTTAGGCAAGGGAGATTTTCCAGGACATTTTGCACAGCTCACCTCTCTAGAAGTGCTCACAGCAGAACTTCAGGCACTTAATAAATTTTACAGCTGAAAACTGAAGAGCTCTTGGCCCTCTGCTACCCAAGCAGTTCCTGCATATTGCTGTCATGGACCTTGGTGTATAAATTTTTCCTGTGTTGCAATTCAAGCATTGCTCTGTAAGATTTTTGCTTTGGAGTCACAGAAGATGCTCTACTATAGTTTATGTTCTATATAATGTGTTAATAAAAGTGTTAAACAAGCCAGTTGTATCTAATATATAAAGTAGAAAATAAGTAAATGTATACTGATGCTCTTCTATGCTGCTTCCGATTCCCTTTATAGAGTGGGCATCAGCCGTAGATGTCACCCGTAATATTTTTCCTTTCAATATGAGAAAACTTTTCGTCAAGGGAGCTCCAATTTATTGATTTATTTATCGGCTTAAAGCTTCTGGTATGTTGTCTCTAGAGTATTTTTATATGTATTTTCAAACAGATGGGTATGATTTGACGCAGCTGGGTTTATCCTACCAATTGCACAGCTTGGAAAAATCCTGACTGGGTCGGGGTAAAATGAGTCATATATTCCAAAAATCACTTGTCACTGTTGTAAGACTAAAAGGCAATTGATCCTGATTGGCAGTTTCTGCTCAGAAAAGACATTTGCTTTGAAGGAATAAGACTGCTGCACGTAAAAACATGAGGGTCCACCTCAGAACTTCTTTATTTGGAGAAGCTAGCTCTACATTTTAGTAAGAGGGAAATTGCTCTTTAGTCCCATAAAACTAAAAGTGTTGTCTTAAAGTTATCCTGTAACTACAGTGGAGTGTAACTACTCCAGTGCCAGAGAAAAAACACTGAAAAAAAAATAGATAAGAAGTAATGTTTTTATAGTAAAAGTAGGATTTGGCCAAAATACCCTCTTTGAGTTCATGAAAAAAAGAGTATGGTAACAAAAAATTGTTGAAGAGAAGGAAGGAAGGGAGGAAGGAAAGAAGGAAACACCCTCTGTAGTTCTAGGTTTACACCTGTGAATTCATACACTTTGTCCAAGATTTACTTGATTACCTCCTTACCCCTACTGGGCTATGTCTGCTCTCAGATTGGTACCCTGGAGCAACAGGTGAAACCCGCAAAGAAACCAGGTCTGAGTGAACCAGCCGGAGAAAGCCAGCCCATGCTTAGGACTTGCCAGCGTGGAGTTATGGTAGGAGATATCTGTGGACTAAATTCCACTCCCTGTTGTTTCTTCAGAGGGGGAGTCAGAGTCCCAGATGAGACCAAACAAAGGAAAAAGCTCCTAAGCAGATTGCCATCACTAGCAAGCTCCTGCTTTACGGAAGACACTACTCGTAATACAAGTTTCTCCTCCTCAGTCCAGAATAAATTTTGCTGCACTTCCTGCAGGTGGATTTGCTCAATCTTTCTGCCAAATACACCTGCAGTTCTGTCCTCTCCTTATGAATTAAGATTATAATTTTACGTCAATGAAAAATTCTGGTAATGATTTGTTATCAGCTTTTCTCCCAAATAACAAATGACGCCTCGTAGGGGTCCCCTCTTCTACTCTGAAGAGATTGGCCACTCATGTCTTTTTCACGTGGGGTCCTAACAGAGCACAATGTGACTCTTATGCATATCATTCTGAAATCTTTGTGTATGAATATAATACTGCTTTCAAGACAGATTCTGCTTTACCTTGTACTACAGTACCCTGAGGAAGAGTATCATTGCTGTGCATTGCTCTGTTTTTATACATCAGTAAATTCTTCCTCAGATCATCATGTCTGGTTGCTTTAAAATATAAAGAAGCAATGCCACTTAGCATATTTTGGATTAGGTAAAAAATGAGCTGATTGCTGAAATGAAGATTTATTATTTGATCAAGGAATCTGAAGAAACCAGGATTTCATATGCAGAAGTTCATTAGTTTTTTCAGCTGTAGCGTGTCAGCATCTGCACATCAAAAGCTGAACCATGCTGCACTTCCTACCAAAGGGAAGGAATGAGTCTGCTGATATGTTTATACAACAAATCCACATCTTTCCATTGCTGTCTTGATTAAAAGAGCACCAGTATCTAAGGCTTAATTTAAGCTTTTTTCTTAAAATTTCTGGTAAAGGATACTGGTCTAGATCATTCCACCACTGTGTAAAGCATGATCAAAATTATACGATAAAAAGAAATTCTGTGGTTTTCTGCAACTAGTGAGGTTTTTGTTTGTTTGTTTGTTTGCTTGTTTGTTTGGGTTTATTTTTTTTCCCCTGTTAAACTAGTGGTTCCCATCCTGGACTCTAAGATTGGCATTCATACGTGACCTCTTAGTCCCCATAAGTTTTGGGGCACTCTTAAATGCATCTTGTCAGAGGAACAAGGACCTCCCACAGTAACCCCCTGGGGCATCTCAGGCACAGCATTTATTCTCTAAAAGTTTAGTTCTGGAGCTGTATTGTTAAGGCCATTTAAAGCTATAGCTTCTTATAATGGCCTTGGCCACAGGGGTCCTATTCAAAAAATAATTTAAGCCTCAACCATCTGACTTTTTCCAGATAACACTAGAACAATTTGCGGCAGAGAAAATAGAAATCTAATGCTCTGAGATCCCCATCAAATCACACCCTTTTGCTCTCACATGGATCTCTATTTTCATGGGATGCAAAATGTGTAAGAGAAAAGTCACAGAAGTTTTCTTATATATATCTCTTGCGGCTGATATGGGCCATTATTATGATTTATTTGTTATTTGTTGTGCACTGACAGGATGTTTGACTGTTTGCAAACAAGATGAATGATGTTACCATTGTGTGACCTTGCAGCCGACTTACTAATGAGTTAACACAAGGAAGCAGGGACCCCAGCATAATGATGTGCTTGCAGACTCGGGATACTACTGATTTATTTGTGCTGTTGCTCGAAGAAGCATAGGTGGTAGTTTCCCCATTAGTACCAATCAGTTTCCAATTAGTACTGATTAGTAACTCAGCTAAAGTGGAGGTGGTGCTGCCAAATTGCTAAAAATTCTCCCAAAATTACTTCCTGGGGCAAGCTCCCACCTGAGAAGGAATTAGATTTTTCAAAGCTTTTCTATCAGTAGGTCAAGAAACACCTGCTAAGCTAACTGGCATGTTAACTCAATTATACTGTATTTTAAAGTATCTTCATTATTTTTCTCATACAATTTTACCTTATTTTCTTTTTTTGTAGGATATAAACACAGACAGCTCATCAGAATGCAGGGTTCAGTGTGCTTGCTACTGAAAAAAAGGCCCAAAGTGGTAATCGCTCCCCCTTCAACAAATCTGTAATGCTCAAATAGGCTGGAGTTGAAATTACTGGGGTTCTGAAAGAAGTCCTAGTTGTGGTGGATGGTATGACAAGATAAAACATCTTGATATATGTTGTTATTAATTATTCCACATTTTCTTTTAGTACAGCGGACTCATGACTGTTTGTAAGGTCTTATGTTTGAGCCTAATATAAAACATTAAAAAGCTCTCCAATAAATCCAAAACAGGTAAATGAATATAAAATAGTTTAAAATATCTCTTTTATATGATTTGATGTGCGATTGGCTACTGAAACCATGGTCACTCTGTTCCTTGCTGACCTTACAATAGCAAACTTATTACTTCTCTTTCAGTATATTAAAAAAAAAAGCTAAGTAAAATAAGATCTTTCTACGGTGATAGTTATATGCCATTACTCACAGAACAATGCAAGGTACAGTTCAACCTTTCTTTGTACTGATGTAGCCCACTTTTAAATTAATGATAGTGCCAGTGAGCAATTGAGGTCGAAGTGCGATCGATAGATAAAAAAAACCAAACCACCCTGTTCTACTATAAGCCTATTTCTGAGATATTTTTTTCTTCTATTTAAAGTTGAACAGAATTTCTTCCGTTGTAGATGAGCTGCAGAGATGGGAAGAAATACAGCTATGATTTGATATTGTTTTGATAGGTTTTTTTTTCTAGTCTTGATATAACTGTACAACATCTTCATAACACATTCCTGAAATGGTTTCTTTTTACAACAAATTGATCCTTCAGGTTACCATTTCAATGGAAGAACAAGTCGATAGGAGCCAGAGCACCAAGTTCCTTGCATGAAGGGTGAAGACTTTCCATCTGGAAGCTTGATAGTCCAGTGCTGGTTAATGCAATAATTGCCTCTTAATATTAAATTCAGCTGACAGCGTCCTGTGCTATCAATACCAAATAGATATTTATAGTTTCAGACTTTTTAATAGTTTAATCAAAATAAAAAGTAAAAGGTGTTGTTAGATGAAGACAACAACATGCATAGTGGAGCACCTTAATTTGTGTAAACTTGCGCATTTCCAGCTAATCAATTACACAGTGCTTCTTCCTTTTTTCTCTGACTCTTAATGACTGCCATATTAAATAAAGTCTTAAATAGCTTGCTAGGATGCTCACTGGTCTCTAGCAGGCAGACTGTGTGTCTGCCAGCTCCTTTGCTATTACATCTTAAGGTCTTTAACTGTCTGAACAGCTGGATGATTGCATATAGCACTGGCAAGCAGCCACTACCCCCTCCAAACCCCAATTAAAACTGCTGTCACAGAGCTAAGAAAGCACAAGCTGCAGCTTTATTTTATGCAACGATCAATGACAGTCATTTTTTAAAATGATATATCGCTGTAGTTTCGTATATGGCTCAACAAATATTCTTCTGTTTGCAACTGGTTAACAAACTGCCGACAATCCTCCCAAACGCCTTTGTCATTTGATATTTGCCAGATAATTTACATGAATACTTTTCAGTCTATAGACTGCGTGCAGCAGTTTCTTGCGGTAACTGATGTTTGAAATTTCAGCTACATTTATTAGTTAGAATTGGAAACAGAGTCTACGTGGTTGATTTTTGTTTCTGGTTGGAAAAGTATAGCTCTTAGGAGGGAAAGAGGCATCTTCGGGGGATGATTCATCCTCCCCTATATTAGTATAGAATGAATCACCCTCTGAAAGTGCTATTGACTACAGAAGGAGCCCGAATGATTGACTAATCTAGACACCTAAATTTCAAATAGCTAAAGTAAGGTGATTCCCACTCTTAATATATACTTCTGACAGACAGTGATACACAACTCTTAATGGTAGAGCTGTTAATGGTTACCACAGACACACTATTATATAGCATACCACTGTACCAAGTCTGATTATCACTGAGCTAATCCCAAATTTGACTACAAGAAGAAAACAGCAATGGTCTTAAATCTTGTCTCTATCAATAAAGATAAGATTTAAAACCACAACTAAATATGATGAATTGTGAATAGGGATATATTCTTTTGCTTTATCCTTATAGTTATTTTTATAAGCTCTGCTTTCTTATCTGTCCTTGACACTGGATGAGTCATATTCTAACCCAAGTTAACTAAGTTTTATTCAGTGGAAAAAATGGTAGAGTCTGCGATGTCATTCTTCTTTTATATACATAATATTGTGTATGTCTCTCGGCCCAGATCACTTCCTTCAGCTCCTTGTGTTGGCAAACTTTAATATTAAAGGACCTTCATATCGATAAATCCAAAGTATCTTTCTTTTAGCTAAGCAATTGAGCTGACATCCATCAAAAGAATTGCATTCAAATAAATCAGAATCATTAGTTGTTACGGAACACGTTTTCTCTTTCTTTTCTGAGCAGGTAGAAGCGTCTACTTATTCACACAGTTTAAAATCCTTCACACTGCCTTTTACGAATCACGGAATCACGGAATCACGGAATCTTCAGAGTTGGAAGGGACCTCTAGAGATCATCTAGTCCAACTCCCCTGCTAGAGCAGGATTGCCTAAAGCACATCCCTCAGGGCTGCATCCAGGCGGGTCTTGAAAATCTCCAGAGAAGGGGACTCCACAACCTCCCTGGGCAGCCTGTTCCAGTGCTCTGTCACCCTCACTGTAAAGAAGTTTTTCCGTGTATTTGAACGGAACTTCCTATGTTCTAGCTTGTGCCCATTGCCCCTTGTCCTGTCGCTGGGAACCATTGAAAAGAGCCTGGCTCCGTCCTCCTTAAACCCACCCTTTAGGTACTTGTAAACATTAATCAGGTCCCCCCTCAACCTTCTCTTCTCCAGGCTAAAGAGTCCCAGCTCTTTCAGCCTTTCCTCATAAGGGAGGTGCTCCAGTCCCACAATCATCTTGGTTGCCCTTCGCTGGACTCGCTCCAGTAGTTCCCTGTCCCTCTTGAACTGGGGAG
The DNA here is from genome assembly GCF_028500815.1 of Rissa tridactyla. Lineage (NCBI taxonomy): Eukaryota > Metazoa > Chordata > Aves > Charadriiformes > Laridae > Rissa > Rissa tridactyla. The sequence continues at coordinate 94,062,851 of NC_071466.1, forward strand.
CCCAGAACTGGACACAGTACTCCAGTTGTGGCCTCACCAGTGCAGAGTAGAGGGGGAGAATGACCTCCCTCGACCTACTGGCCACAGTCTTCCCTATGCAGCCCAGGATGCCATTGGCCTTCTTGGCGACAAGGGCACACTGCTGGCTCATGGATAATTTGCTGTCTACCAGGACCCCCAGGTCCTTCTCCTCAGAGCTGCTTCCCAGCATGTCCGCCCCTAACCTATACTGGTGTTTGGCATTCTTCCTTCCCAGGAGAATGTTCATCTATATGACACACGGCTTATTAGAAGGCCTTTAACATCCTTGACTTCACTGCTTTCTAGCAGTGGCATGAAAAACTGCTACAATGTACGTAACTTTTGCACTGCGCTGATGTGATGTGCTTGTCCATATTAGGATCTGCCGTACTGAGTCTATTCTAAGTCAACATAGACAGAATCGAGCAAGCGGTAGTGGAAGTTCTTTTCTATAAAGTCACCAGTGTGACATCACAGCCTATGGTGAGGTCAGTGTGTCATGGCCTGGGTCAAGGGACAGTAGTCACCCTTTTGTGGGAAATCCAATATCCCGGGGTAACCCAGAATTACCTCCATAAATTTTTGAGGGGCACTAGATATTTAAACAGATATCTCATAAAAACCAAGGAAATACATAAATTTTAAATTCTGCCTCATTGTATTACATCCTTTTTGTCTCATGAAGCCCTGGGCTGAGCAATAAAACATTTCTTGAAAAAATCCAGCCATGCCTCCTACTTGTATATGGGCTAAGAATATGGACACTATTTCTACTTCTCAATAACAGGTCAGTCTGATTCATTGAATGCTGCGTTTTTACCCCTTGGAGAGACCTCATTTTGATTGTCTGCTGTACTTGTTCAGAAGAAGCTCCCCTAATGGTTTCCAGTGCCAAACTGACCTTTATATTGTGTTTATTATCCTGTCTGCCTGGTATGGTACTTACTCTCATCTGCTATATCTTTTATAGTTGTCTGTGTCTTATGAAAATGATACAGTTGCTTGCCTTTGAAAATTTTCTTTTCATGCCTTTATTGAGAAACATGCCCTATGAATAAAGTAATGATTCAGTCTTTGGGGATTAGTTATAAATCCCTCCTATAACAATGCTTCTTCCTATAATTAACTCTGTGGCCAAACCTTCTCCTAAAAATGCTTCAAAGGAATTTTCCATGCTTCATGTGTGATGAGAAAATGACCCTTTGGAAGTGAAAAGTTTAACCAAGATCATGTTATCTGTTTTTGAATATTAAAATATTATAAGATACTTCAATAATGACAGCGATGAAAAGAAAAGAAACATGAAAGCTGAACTTTGTCATGTGAACAAACTTCTGCGAAGCACCTTTCACATTCAAAAAACCATTCTGAGTTACCAGTAAGAAAGAGGGAAACACATTTTTCTCTCCATGGAGAAGTTTTGTCTTTCAAATTGTCCTCAAAAGCTGAATTGGAATGAAAAAATCCAGTGTTAAAAGATTCCTCTGATGACAACAGTAAAAAAAAAAATTGATAATATTAAAAATGTTAATTTAGTTTTTTATTCATTTATATAAATATATAGTTCTATTTTATTCTGTATTATGAGTATAAATAGACGTATATAATGACATATAGCAAAATAAGTGTGTAATTCAGTCCAGTAGATGATTAGATGACACTAGCAGATTAAAGTAGAGGTGATCAATCTATTTCCATACCAAAACTCACTTTCTGTCTGTTTAGCATTCATATTGCTTCTGTCCAGAGCAGCATTTCCCAAGCCAGGATCTTATTGGATCAAAATGTGGGAAGGAAATTCCACAAGGGCAGATTTCTGTTGCACTGGTTTCCATTCGGTCCAAACCCATTATCATGAGAAACGGAAGGGGTAATTCAGACTGACCTTCATCACCAGGTAAAAATGAGGAGATCAGAAACATTAAGAAAAAAATATACACGTTCTTTCAAACCTCAGGAGAGCGACAAATTTTGGACAAATGTTTCAAGAGTGGGTGTGGGATGCTGAGCTGAAATACTTTCTGTTAACCATCTCTAATTTCATTTCCTACCTCGCATTGTGATCCAGGAAGTCTGTTCTCCAGCATGAGTCATTTTGTCACATTCCAGATCTGAAATGAATAAAGCTATTAACATTTATGGTGTGCTGTAGTTTTGCCATATCTTGCAAATGTCTATTTTTTTCATCTGTTGTCATTGTCAGGAGTAACAGCTGACAATGTAAGAATATATGCCTGTTTCCAATGTGGAGAAAAATAATAATGCCCTTTACTCATTTCGTAATAAGAGCTATTCCAGTATAAGAATTTTTAAAACATAATTTAATCAGAGCAGGAGCTCAAGAAGAGTGCTTTATTATTGACTGCTGGAGTGGAGATGAGTTGCCTATGTTAACAGAGCCATTCCATAAAGGTTTATGAATGAAATTTACCTTATGGGGTTTTGGCTCGATCTGAGCATCAGAATCTTACGTGGTTTTTTGGATCCAACTCAGGGGAAATCCAGCTCCAGGAAGGCACTATAAATGGTGCAAGAAAAATATGAACTAAGTTAGCCTAACTTCTCAGAAGAAATTATCTTGGAAGGATGCATTCTTAGAAGGGGAAAACTACATGAAAAGACAAAAACAAACTCAGTCATTTATGATTAAAACCAGCCTTCCCAAACATTCCATATATATATATAAATATATGTATATTCAATTAATTTTTTTAACAGTATTAATTAACTTTTAACAATATTATCATGATACTATGAATAATATTAGAAAGCTTGGTGCTTTGGAGATATCAGCTCAAGCATACCCCTGTATATGTGAGAACTCCTGCCATAAGCCTCTCCCCATGAAAGGGAAACTAAGGTATTTCACAAGTAAGCTGAATACAATTCTTGCTCTCAGATAAAAAAAGTTGTAGATCAAGCTATTGAGATAAAATATGAGAAGCTTTATCAATGCTAATGGAGTAATTGATGGGTTTTTTTGAGAAACCGAGGCAAGTTTTGCAGGATTTCTCAATAACAAGAACAGATAAGGTTATATAGAAGAGAGAAGATGAGGTGAAGGTTTCGAGATGTAGTTAAAAGCTTGGTGTCCACAAGAATTGCTAGAAGAAGAAAGAATGATTCACTTTGGAAGAAAGTAAGATTATTTTTACTGTGTTAGGACTGAGACGAATTCCAAACTCGATGGGAGAAATTCCAGTTTTGGGGTTTTTTTTGTTGGTGTGTCCAAACCTAGCTGGAAAAGAAGAGGAATCTGCTGCCTTAGTAGGTGACAGGTGAAGATGTTGTACAACAAGCAGATATCCACTGAATGAAGGTGGGGGCAAAGGACAGTGTTTTATACATTTAATAAACAATTATGTTATTCTTAGGAGTTGCTTAAAGCTGTGTTCGCACATTCTGAGTTTCTACAGGTTGTGTGGGTTTTTTTCTCTGTAGTCTCTTGGTAATGATGAATTGATTTGGGTGACACATATGTTTCACTAACTTTCAAAAGTTTGTCTTACCCCAAGGCACTACTCTACATCATTCCGGTCTTGCTATAAGAGACTAGTCTTTAACTGTGTAATAGGTGTAGGAGTCAGAGCTGTAAGTACCTGCATCAGCAAGATTAATATTAGAATATTTTGTTTATGCTTTAAAGTCTCATTTCCATGCTTTTGACTATAACAGTACCTTTTTATCCAAGACAGTGTGTGTGCCAAGAGAGCCTAACATACTGCCAGATGACAAGAGTACACAAGAGTGCACCTAATATACACAAAAATTGCACATATATTATAGAGATACAAATGGTCACAGCAAGTGCAATGCAGCAGAGCATCTGGAGTGCCCCGTTATAAATGAATTAATTTTAAGACCTGAAAAAGCTAGAACAAGGAAAGGTGGGGTGTTTTCTTCTTTAATGAGTGATTTTGTTTACAGGGTGCAATAAATTATTTGTTTACTTCAGAATTTTGATATTCTGTTAAGATCGGTAAAAAACATTGTTTCTATACTGGCCATTTTGTAGGTATCTGTGTTAAATACTATCATAATACGTGAATTTTAATGAAGTATGTTAACTAGATTCCTTCCTATGTCTATAGAGGGATAAAAAGTGGACACCTTCTTTCACTTAACTTTGTGAAGCCACCTATAGTCAGTGAATGCAAGTGATGGAGAGTAATTGGTGCTAGTTTTCTCCCAGGGATGCCGCTCAGTATTATGCCTGGTTGTCAGTCACACTGCCACAGATGTTGCAACAACAACACAACTCGCAGCTGCTCTGCCAGTGAGGTGATTTGCCTGGTCTCCCTCCTATGTGTGTCACACTGAATAACCTCATCATCCAAACTAACAGGGTGGTGTCTTTCCATCACTGCCAACTTCTCTTAGGTGGTCTGTCTGTTCCCAGAAGTGTATCACAACTAATGTGTTATTAAAATAGATTAAGCTCTCGCCATCTTTACCTTATTGCTACCAATCTGTAAATCTCTGGTCCTAACTACTTTATTTCTTAAGCTGTCCTCTGTGGTCTGCTAGATAGAAAACTTCACAAAATGCAAAGCTAATAAGATGGATGAAATGGATCCTGGGCATTTTTGTGATCTGTCAAAATTCAGCATATGCAGAGGACAGATGATAAACATAAACCTATAAAAGGTTTTGAAGAAGAAAAAGTGGTCTATTTATTTAGCACAGATAGAAATGTTAATGAATTTTGCTGCATGGAAGCATTATCTACCATGGATGGTTAGGGCTCAGGCTTGCACAACTAAAAGTGATAAATGAGACCCAGCTACAAAATAATTGTTAGGTTATGAATGTCCCTAGAATCCTTGTATGGGTTTGACAATATTAAATCTATCTCAATTTCTTATTAAATAATGTATATACGTGCGAATAGAGAGCACAAGCCCTCACAAAAGTCTTTGAATAAAAGCTATCCTTACTCATTATCAGTGACAATGAACTCATTGCTTTAATAGAAGTTGTAATATGTTTAAACTCCACCGCAAGCGCTTAATTCAGACACAACTTTCCTCATTCGTTCTAAACCTCAGACTTTCTGTACATGCAGGGTAAAGTTTAGGTACCTTAATAATCCCTCAGGGAAAGTAGAAGCAGCAAACAACTATCTGCCTTGTAAGGCCACAAGTGGATTTTTATTGCTATTTCTTCCAGATCTACAACTACCAATCATCAGGTGGGGTTAACCAACTACTACTGAATACCAACTGATATTGACTAGTTAGAACAGGGACGCCGTAGAGATGTGGAAGGCTGTATTAGATGCTTTATCCCAATTAGTACTGTAGTCATTGAATAACCATTATACAGGTCTGTATAATGCTGCTGGGGTTTTGAAATCTGAGTTTTCTTTAAATGATCCACATGCGCTATTGGAAGTATCCCAGTTTTCACTTAAAAAACAAAACAATTCGTCCCTCTCCCAACATCTTCTGACATTTTTAAGGCAATGGTATTTTAGCTTTTATCTGGTTTGGAAAGAGAAATTTGAACTACATCTCTCAACTCATGAGAAAATCTGGCTATTGATGAAGATATTTTTTTTCTAGTTTAAATATAAAGTTTCTTCTGGTGCAGCTTGGTCTAGTTTTAAAATACTGTGCCTTTCCATGTCCTCTCTTACAGGTGCTTCTTAGTACTGCTAAAGCTGGAGAAGCCCTCATCCTTGGGGTATTGAAGTTCCTGGGTATTGAACTGCCAGGAAGTATAATGCCTGCTAATACCACCTGTGAGACTGCGATTTATAATTTTTATGTCAGCTTGACTTAACATGATAGACTAGGAGAAGGATCCAAGTCAAGCTAAAAGGCTGTATTACTGGTAAATGTCAATTGGAGAGCCAAGACAGCCTGGATCTCTCTAGAAACATTATGATATTTCCTGGCTCTAAAATGTGATGGGAAATTTGAAGGCATGACATGAGTAGAAAGCTTTATAAGATTTAAATGTATGTGTCTCATCCTGCAGGGAGTGAACTCTTCTGTGCTAAATGAAAAGCCATTGGCAGAGAACTGACATTGTAGTCTGTTTGCTATAGAGTACCACCTTGGCAAATAAAATCCCTTCTTAGGACAGTCTCCTAGTTAGCCAACTCCATCACAGAAATCAGTGACTTACTCATGTGTCCCAACTACTAATTTTTAAGATTAAGAGTTGCAAGTACTTTTTTAGTGACAACAGTCATGCCTTATATGAGTAGATTATTTTTATATGTATCTGACATCTCTCGTCTCAATCCATTGTATGAATAGAGTAAAATTTATGAATTATTTGTAATTTAACAGCTGTGCTATGGTCCTTTCAAGCTCCTTTAAGTGAAAGCACATCCATTTGTTAGAACTGTGACTGAGTAAATTAAAAGAGAAAATACAAACAGTTAGCAGCTGAGACCAGAAAATCCTCAGTCTTTCCTGTGCCCTTCTCATGACGTGTACAATAGTCATGTTTTGTTATAAAGTCTAAAACTGCTTCAGCTTCACCTTTCTGTCTCCATGGTCTAGAGACAATGGAAGTCAGTATCTTGACATTTTCATATTTAAAATTCTTAGTACATGCTGCAAAGCAACATTTTTTCCCTCCCTGGTTAATGAACAATGGGACAGAAAATCTGGGAGAGTGTAAGCATTGTGACTAATCAAAGTAACAAAAATATATATAAAAAATTGAGGAAAACAGAATGCATTTTCTGTACATTTTGCAGTTGAATTTTGATCCAATTTAGCCAGTCCTCTAAATAAATACATTGGTTTGGATCATTATCCACTTGGGACAATGCCATAAAAATATACCACTAGTTGACTTACAAAACGGAAAATATTATAAATTATAAACTGAGCACAGCTGGGCAATATCCTGGTGGGAGCAATTATTTCAGCATTATGAAAGGCAGGAGATTACAAACCCTGAAATGAAGTAAAGCAATGACCTTTCTTCACTGGAAAAGTCTTGCTCAGTAAATCTTGCTTGAGAAATGGATTGTAACACAGATTGATATATCAAGCTGAAAACACCATAATTAACGTGAATGACACTTCTTTAGACTTCAGGGAATTGGCTACTGTTAAAGGTGTTTTGTCCTGTAGGAGATGGTAACTGAGATTGGGGCTTTGAATGAGTACTTTGCTCAAGGCATCCAACATTACCTTGATAAGTACAATTCCCTCACCATTCAGCTTTTCACACAACCTCTTTTATGCTTTTGATCATAGCCATCAGAGACTAGTAGTGGTGCTGAGTGGGATATATCATATTAACTCAGAAGCTCATCATCTAATATCTCCCAATATGCATTTAAATGGATTCCTTATCTTTAGCAACAAAGATTTTTATTGCGAATCTTCTTTTCTTGCTTATTTTGTAAATGATTAAGGAGAATAAAAAGTAGTGTAACAAGAAAATCATTATAGACAATGATGTTACCAATATAAACTGGTGTTACTACAAAACCACCATGTCAAATGCCAAGCATTACTGCATACAGCACTGTCAGTTTCTTTCTGTAGTTGTGCTTCCATTGATTAATAAAGTATTTCAGATTGCCTCCATACATGTATTCCAACAAAATTAAGTAGAGGTCTGAGTACTTAGTCTATTTGCGTTGCTTCTCATTTTTTTCATAACCTCTACTGCAACATAGCTCGGATAAGAACTAATTCATTTCTAAGTCTATTACATAAAATTAATATACACCTATGGAAACACTCATGAAAATTCTAGTTTAATAATGGAAAAGAAAACCTTAATCAAGAGGAAAAATCGCTCTCTGATTTGTAGATATGGAAAAATCTCAAATATCTGTCTGTAATCTTCAGCAATATTTGGTACGTGACATGCAGTCCTCTTAAGGCCTGCCAGATAATGAATTTGGACCTTAGGTAACGGTCCAATCCACCTGCTTTTTTTCATTGCCTGGAAGGATAAATGCCAAAATACAGTGTATGTGAATGCTCCTTGGACAGCCATCCATATCAACTATCACCTGTTTTGATACAGGAAATGATTTCCGAGCTAGAAATGCACTATAATCCAAACATAGATCAACATAAAGTACTTCCAGATCTTCACAGAAGCTTGAAAAGTTAGTCATGCTGGGGAAAGATACTCCCTGTTTTGTGTGTCTGTGTAATAATCTAGTGATATGAGCAAGAGATCAAGTGAAAGAATTGGTTTATGGGCCCTTTTCACCCTGAGTGGTTTTGAAGCAAAGGTTCCTATACCTCAGGAAGAGGTGCTAAACACCAGCCTCTAGGTAGATGTTACCTGGCAGTGCTGTTCAAACTACATGGTCTGCATAGTCCAGCACTGAGTGATGAGATGAAAAGTGGAGTATGCAGTATCTATACAGAATACGTGGCTGGGTCTGCTGTCGGATTTTCATATTTTAAAATATAAAATCAGTGATACTGTATGACATCTTTCTCAGAGTTTTTTGACTGTTGCTACCACAAAAGTAGATGTTTTAGTAGAAATTTTTGGTAATTATATGCCTTTAATTCCCACTGCCATTTCCAACCTTTCCTTATAGCAGCCTTCCAGTACCTGAAGGGGGCCTGCAGGAAAGCTGGAGAGGGGCTGTTTGCAAGGGCATGTAGCGATAGGATGAGGGGCAATGGTGTTAAACTAGAGCAGGGTAGGTTTAGATGAGACATTAGGAAGAAGTTCTTCACAATGAGGGTGGTGAGACACTGGCACAGGTTGCCCAGAGAGGTGGTGGAGGCCCCATCCCTGGAGACATTCAAGGCCAGGCTTGATGAGGCTCTGAGTGACCTGATCTAGTTGAAGCTGTCCCTGCTTACTGCAGGGGGGTTGGACTAGATGACCTTTAGAGGTCCCTTCCAACGCAACACATTCTGTGATTCTATGCTTCTTATCACAGCCTACTTGTAGCCAGTTCCCAGGAAGCAGATTGAAGCTGCCAGTGTAACTGCAAGGTGGGGGAGCTAGGGAGGAAAGGGATTTCCTGCATTTCGTTCTCAAATAACAGCTAAACATTAAGAATGCAAGAACTACAGGAAAAAGGCATCACCAAATTCTTTTAACACAGAGCATGGCATTTGATGCTGAGAGGTGGGAAACCCATTTTATAGTGCATCTAGCAACCTTCAGTCAGCTAGTTCCTCCTTCCAGGATAGTTTGGGTGGTTTATCCAGTATCAGAAGCTTTCACATTCTGGGGCATACAATTTGAAAGTCCAACTCACCAGTGAGATTCAGGCTTCTTACTTTTTTCCTTCTGTCCCATGGAGTGACAACCCGAACTTCACCATAAAATGTGTCCTACTGTCTCCTCCTTCAAGAACCTTCAGTCACTTCATATATCTGTTTAAGTCTCAGGTGAGGAGTAGGGTAGGAGGTATTTCTAGAATAGGAAACTGCTTTTACAAACCTTTGAAAAAGAACTGACCCATACCTTTTGGTTGCTTTTATTTAGAAGAGAGATAAGTGGGCTAGACCTTGCCAGCATTCCCTGTGGGTTTCCTTGATATTTAGGAACTTGCAAATGTTAGCATAGAGGCTGATGAGGGTAGCATGTACTACTGACCATTGCCTCTTGTCCCAGGGAATTGAACTTATTCTTCCTCTGATGCCAAATGCAGCACTTACAGGGGTGGAGTTGGGGAAGGAAAACTGGTGGAGGAAGGAAAACCTGTGGAAGAATGGGAACTGTAGAGGAAATGACACAATAGCTTGGACTAGTCCTTTCCACATTGTGTCCTGTAGTAGGGCTGCTGTTCACAGCTGAGGTGGAGAAATAACATCTTTTGGCTTTCCTTCTCAAGGGTGAATAAAAAAAAAGAGGAAGCAGCCAGAGCTGCTTCATCTGTCCTATCCTTTTTTTATTCATTCCTTCCTCACTCTCCCCCCACCCCTCCCCTCAAGAATGATGAGAGAAAGAAACCACTGGGACCAGGCATTCACTTCCATCCTGTGTTCTGTCATGGCAGAATACCCCCTCTTGGTCTAAAACTAGGTTTCAGATTTTATGAGTGCCTTTGGCAATCACCAGCTCCATCCCAGAAGCCCAGAGCAAAATCTGCAATGACTTTCAACTTTGGCTCATGGCAAGCTTTGAAGGTAGCCTGAGCCGTTCGTGCTACGTTCTTTCACAATACTGGAGGGATATGGTAATACTGTGGAAGGAAGAAGGAGGCAAATTATTGAGTAGAAAAGGGGGAAGAGAAGGTCCAAAACAAGTTCAACCCAACTCAGGGAAGAGAAGCAATTTTCTAACTTAAGTATACTGAATCTCTCTGAGCTACTCAGAGCTTCATACTTGGCTCTACTTACAGTCTATAATGCTTACTTTAGAAAGATTGGATTATTTACCATGTTTCCTAACAGTCTGATGCCTAACATATACATTTTTTCACTTAAGATAAGCACACTGGATCCCACTCATTTTTATTAGTAACTTTTATGAATGTCATAGATCTCATTCATGTTTACATCACATGAATGAACTGAAACAAATGATGACAACAGTGACTGCAGGTAAACTAGCTTGTGTGCTCCAGATGACTGAGTGCAGTACAGTAGGTGACTGAAGGTTTTGGAGGTGACTTAAATTTCTCACTCAATACTGTGAAAAAAGAAACCTCTGTTTTCTGCCAACAGCTATGACACTGGTCGGTTGGCTGTCTGATCACAGGTATTGCAATCTAGATTCTTTATAGTAGCTTGTGTGTTTCTTGGTTTTCTTCTTCCTCTCTACAAATTTTGTAAAGATGAAACTGGAAAGACAAGCATGATTTTTTTAAAAGATTCTGAAAATTATTTAACCTATTCTTATGTTTGTTGTTTACTGTATAGAAGATAGTCCACATATACGCAAACTTTTCTGGGTACGTGCTTCTCTTAACAATCCCTTCGTTGCTGATTAGTCCACCCTGTTGTCAATCCTATGATCTAATGGTGAATGTCTGGAAGAGATAAAGAATATGCTTTCTCTTTTTCTTGGTGTGGAGACCAGCAGCAGAGCTGCTTCATAATAACACACAGAGAGTCTTCTAAATCACCTACAGTAACCCAGCAAGTATTAAAAGCAGCAAATTTTCCACTGATCTAACCTTATGGTGTTTCCAGAAATTCTTCATACTGGAAAGCAGAGACCAGATGGAATCTAATGGCAGAACTGGCTACTGTAGAGCAGGGAAGCACTGAATTCCCAGCTCTGTGCTGGGCAAACTTGATTTCCCATAATCTTTTCATGCCAGGCACAGCTGACACAAGACAACGCTATAGGAAGGTATGAGCTGAGGGAAGGGAATCACTGCCCTGAAGTTGTATGTATCCTAATGAGCAGCTGGCATGACTTAAAGTTAAGTCTGCCTGATAGGCAGGCAAGTATCAAAGGCAACATTATCCTAACATAGTCTTCATTATTTTCTGAGAGGCTCTTGCTTGCTTTCAACTTAGTAATGTCTCTGCTTGGATCTGCACTTCAGTGAGGAGCCTTGAATTTCTCTTGGGTAATCATGGGGAAGATATTATAGATGCAGTGGTAATATGTGTACACTTCAGCAGGTTAAGTACTGACGAATTACTGTTTAAACATTAACTAGGCTCTTTCTCCATTTTTCAACCCAGACTACAGAAAAGAGTCTAGGAACTGAATGGAAGGAGCACTTTAGGGAAAAAAAAGAGAGAGTGAGATTAGGTTGATAATGATTGTAGAAATTAACCCAAATAGTAGGATCCTCAAGTAGCGCATATTGAAAATGCTGTCAACGGCAATGAAACTAAGAGCAGAAATGTCATCAAGGAAAAAGAGCATAAAAGAAAGAGGTAAGAAGGGAGACAGGCTGAAAGAGCATCTATTAAAAGTGTTCCAAATCCTTTGGTTGGAAAATTCATATTTACCTTAGGTGGGTATGTAAATTACTAACGAAATTGCTGGGTTGGTTTTTTTCTTATTATTTTTCATACTGAGTTGAATTACAATCACAAAGCCATTATTACCTTACTTAATGTTAATGAACCATATTCCTTTTCTGTTAACTCCACAGAAATAAGCAGGCATCTGAATCAAATAATAAAAAAAGTGATTAAGGGTCTTCACTTAGAGTGCTGCTCACATGTCAGTGCTGGTTTTTTTTTTCCGCTGAAAAGTTAACCCAGGAAATAGAACCTATTCTAGGTGTCATGGTTTTTCTTGTGTTCATACTAATTGAACTACAATCCACACTGGAGAAGCTTGTGGGCAAAACTCATTGACTATGCACTTTTCAGTAAGTAAGACTTAGGTAAGGTCTGTCTTAGAAAATCAGACCGTTATGCAGACATATTCTGCACATTGGAATTTTGGTTTACTAGAAACTGTTGAAGGGATATAGCCCAGGGAAGTGGACTATAAACTAGAAGAAAAGACTGCCAGCAAAAGTCAAGCCAATAACACAAGAGAGGGAAAGAAAGCAAAACTAATTTCTTGCAGTCCTGAACTAGTCTTAATAAAGTTACTGTTACGTGAAATCACTCTAATTGAAGCTCTCTATACATCCCCCTGGTTTGCCTCATTTTCCTCTCTCACTGAGAATTCTTTGGGAGAAGACCTGTGTTTTCATTTCGTGTTTGTACAGGACTCACAAATTGTGTTTCTGATCCTGAATAGGGACTCCTAGAGGATACTGCAAAACTGAATGAAAGTTATCAGTGATGGCGATGATGATGATAATAATGATATTAATAAATAATGATCCAAAATTAGAGCACTTAAAGAAATAGTCAGGTTGCAAAAAGTACAAAAGTCTCAATCTTTTAGACCTGACTTTTCAGAAGACCATCATCTCTACAGCAGAACAGTAGAGAAGAAGATCAGGTTAGACTACGTTATATGAGCACCTCCCCTCTTTTGTCATTCTAGAAACTTCTAAGTGCAAAAAAGCCCCAACCAAAACAGCATTCAGACAACAAGCTGAAATATCTCTCACATAAACATGGCAAACATGTATGTGTAAACACATACAAATTATTTCTACAGCAGTATCTCTACCCTATTACACAATCAAGTTTGTGAACCACCTTTCAAGGGGTCTTGACTGTGTTTTACTAAACAGAAACTAGTGAACCTGTGGGCAGGGATCCCTTAATTAACTAAAATTGGAATAGCTAAACTTATTTAAACAGTGCAACTTGATGGTCAAGACCTCACTTGTAAACTGTGTAGAAAGATTACAATTTAGTAACTGCAAAATAGGTAATTTTATAAATTAAAAGCACTGTGACACCCAGTCTCTGAGACTGTTAAAAGTACTATCTATTTAGAGACAATGAATCCATAATCAGGTGACGGTACCTGAGGAATTAGGGTCTCCAGGTTTTTAGAGCATAAATCCAGACAGAATCAGCCTTAGGTTGTTTCAGGGACTAAGACAAAATCCATTTTTCAAGTAAAAGCTATTGTTTGTTTTCAGCGTGTCAGTCTTTTGATCTTCTTGTTAATAGATAAATCCTTTGGTCAGTAACATTGGCCCATGAGTCACAGAAACACATTAACAGTAAATAGTACCTTCCAGCTCTTCAATCTGGGCACCAGTAAAGACTGAGATATATAGTACGTAAAGGCAGACACAAAAAATTAAAGAAAGAGAGATGGCCAATCCTTCTTATGACTGATGTTTTATAGCTCCCATTTCATTTCTCTACTTGACCTGTGATCTCTCTTTTAAAGTTTCTATCTCTAGACCAAACAAAACCATAATTCATAAATTGAATGAAAGACAGTATCTTAACTTTAGTTACCTAAAAGCCCGCTTACATGTTTCAGATCAGTTAAAATGGATTTTTAATTCCTATTTAATTTACTGAAGTCTTAGAATGTTTTTATCCTGTGTAAATGTCTCACCAGATTCATATACACTGTGTGTTTATGGCATGCAAATGATCCAGTGGCAGCTTCTTATAAAGACTGACTTTTCTTGGTTCTTAACAAATGTTTTCTATTTCAATTTTGATTTTATCCACCACGATGCCTCAATTTTGTAATTACTCATAAACTTCAAAACTGATCATGCAGTTTTGCTTTTTTTTCTTGGTGAGGTTGATATCTGTTTTCATGTCCTTCCTCTACTTTCTTCTGAAGGCCAGAAAGCCAGCCAGACTTCACAACATGCTGTAAAAATTGGCAGCAAAATAAGATATTCCAGATCAAAGACTAGCACACTCAAGGCTAAATATAGTCCCGGGTAGAGCAGAAGGCGGTAATTTACAGTATGTCTGCTGATATGGTCACTGTGGTGGAACTGCCCTTCCAAATTGTAAGATTTCAAAAGACCAGTGTTTGATTTTCAAATATATTTCAGAGTTTTAATTACTGCAGATATTCCTGGCATCTTCCAACATTATCATTAGGGCATGAATATTTTTCTTTCATGCTCTAATCTAGCATAACTCTGTATTAGACTGAGCTACGAGCAACACATTTTACTTACCCTCCAGTTTTTGTTTTAATCATGCAGGCTTAAGCAGGGCAGACTATCAAAACATTAACTATTTCTTACCTCCTTTTACATGTGAATAAGCAAGATTCAGAATTCCTTCTCCTTTTTCTTACTTGCAAGCCCTTTTTTTGTCTCTTTGGAGTAACTCATTCAGTGAAAAGGTATATAGGCAGTTCCGTGAGCAGCACATTTTTACGTGCCTGGTTTCCCAAGGCACTCTCTGTTCAAAGTCTGCTTAGTAGCCCATACTGCTGGTTTTCCATGTGTCAGTGGCACTAATATGTACTCTCTCGCCTCTGCCTGGTCACATAATTCTCACAGAAATTCTAGAATTTAGTGTATTGGAGACTTACGTCACCAGATTTGGCAGGAACTGATCGATGCATTCAACTACTAAGACAAAGCCAAGAGAGTGATCGTAGGAGTTTCTTACCTTGGGAAATACATTAGCAAATACAAACATATGTTGGCCTCAAGTCTGGATGACTCTAACTTTTCATGTACCAAAGGTAAAAATATCCAGAATGTACACACACACAAAAGAAATTCCTCATACTGCCTTCCTTTACCTGACAGACCTGGAGCTGTGCAGCCCAATCCTGTTCCATTTTTTGCACCATCACCTGGACCCTACAGAGCTTACTGACAGTCAAAGGACTCCGCCAGTAAGCAGCAGGGTTTCATGGCTCAGATACTGTGCCCACCTCAGGTTAACAGCCAGCTAGTCTGCTTGGTTGCTAAGAAATTGATTATTCTTTTTATTCTTTGAAAAGACAGTGGATAACCTTAGATTCGAGCCATTATATTATTTTTAGAGTGGTGTACTAAGAAAACAGAGACCACAGTGCCTTTCCGTTCCCTGACAGTGCCCTACATAGTCCATCTCCAGAGTGGTAGTGGTGTAGTGACCTGGCTCTCTCAGTAGATTGTGTTAGTCAACCTCTATGAACATAAAGCCAGCTTTAACTCCCATGCTTATAAGTTCTCCACCCACTGCGCTCTGATTGCTTCAGCTTTTTGGCATAGCTCAGCGTGACCTGCCAGATGGCTTGCTTACAAAGCGAATTTCCTCTGTATCTACAGACAGCTTCTGAGATTTTTCCAGTGTCAACCCTCTTAGTTCTGATATTTCTGGGCCCTTCCGGTTCACTTATGTATGCAAAAAACACTGCCAAAATGCATATGCCTTCCTCATTCCTTCTCTCCCTAAGCAAAACAAAATGCAATATTTTACAGCATTCAGGTTATATAAGCAAATTGCACAATGTTCTCTTTTACAGTTAGCTAATACAAGTTTCTTTTTAAAAGAATTGCCTATCCCCTCAAAAAAAAAAAAAGCACAGGTAATTTGCACTGAATTCCAGTTATCTATATTAGGAATTAAGGGCTGAAAAAACTTTGCTTGTATTTAAACCTGTTTCTTCAGAGAGAATTAAACCATTTTTTTCTAGCAAACTTTAAGAAATGCTTTGACTTCTGCCATAACGACTGCCTGCATTTCCTTAGAACCCACTTCTCTCTAAAGACTCTTCCTCATTTACTTCTCTTTGAAAAATCCCACTGTCCTTTAGGTTTTGTAGATGTTCTTTGATGATTGGAAAGGGAAGTCTGTAGTTTCTTGTGAGTAGTCTTCCGGGCCACAGGGAATAATAACTTTGTACACTGCCACGTGTTTGGAAAGCACTTCTCTTACAGTTGCTGTGCGGTTTTCAGTTCAGTCTCAAAATAGGGATTTTGAGTGTTTAATTTTTTTCTTCTTTCATATATAGTTTATGCATGCTGATATCAATCACAACCTTATTGTTTACTTTAAAAAGCCTTTTTTCTGAACATTCCGTTTTCAAATATTCACACAAGACAATTGTGAAATTGGGAACAAGATATTAAGAAAACAACTGAAAGACAAAGAGGCAAGAGAAAATCCCCTTGAATATCCTAAAATTTCATTGTTTCCATGGTTTAGTTCCCTAGTATTCCCAGGCTTTCCTATTCCTTGGGATTCCATTCAAAGTTGTGCACTTTTTTTTGGTAGAAACTAAATCAGGCTGCTCAGAAACCTTGGAAGGAGCCAAAACCAGTTTATTCTGCTGGCTCTTCTGGCCCACCAGATGAAGAAAAAAGGTTTCCTTTCCTGATGGAAAATAGAGAATACTAGATTATCGTTTTTGATTATGGGAATAAATTATCTGAATGTGGTAGTCTGATGTTGTGACCACACGGAACAATGTCACAACTAATAAGAATATTATGATGGAAGAACACTTCAAAAAATCTCTAAAAGATACTCTTGGAGTCTACTTCTTTGATATACCTGTAAATTTGCTGGAGCCCAATGAGTTCCTCTAAAATTTCAAATTTGTCAATGATTATCCTCCATATTTCCTTTCAAATTGCTCCTTTGCAATAAATCTCATTGATCTTTCAGAAAATTCACATTTGATTTTGTTAGACACATATTCTTTCTAGGAGAGATACATCACTAAATGATTGGGGGATGAAAGGAGTTGAAAACATAATTAATACTTAGATTAAAGTTCTGCAGCTCAACAGCACTGTCTGAATTATCTTCATTTTAGGCAATAATAATAATAATAATTACTCTCCAACCACAAATCTAGCAAGTGAAAATTGAAGTGGAAATTACTCTTTTAAGAAAAGTAGTAATAATAATGTCTGCCAGTCATAAATGAGGCTCAAAGTCATAGAAGTCAGAGTGAGTTCTTAGTCTTTAACTGTTAAGAAGCTACTATACAATTTCCTATAACACTAATTCACACAGATTCATTTTTTTGCATTACCAAACCATCATTCTACCTAAAGCAACCTACCTTTCCAAAATGAATACTAATGAGGAAAAATGAATACCAATTCCCAAACTAAAATTATGACTCAGGGATTACAAATGCCATGTTTGGATATTCCAACTGAAAATGGTTGCTTCTTTGTCACCATTTTCCTTGGCTGCCAAGGACCCAAACAGACAACGTAGCAAAGACTTGTAAATACAGATTGATTTCACTTGCATTCTGCACAGTCTACTGTATCCCTCTTCCAACTGTTGGGCTGCCATCCATTGGGCCTCTTGTTGCAAAAACATGGCTGGAACGCACTCTGGAAGGCAGCAGTAAACAATATGAGGTTTGCCTTGCTTCAGGAAGTTCATTTGGAACACAAACCTTTTGCTCATGGAACCATGAATGTTTTCAGTGGGGTAAAGGATAATCCTTTCTCTTTCTTCTCAGGTACAGAACTATATCTTGGCCTTGACAAGGCCTGATGCATCCCCAGAATAACATCCAGGCTTTATTGCAATTTGCAGGCTGTATATCATCCTTCAATAGGAAAAATGATAAAATTTGGATTTAATTGTCTAAGCAACCATAAGACAGCAAAAACTTACTGTCGTGGTTTAGCCTCAGACGGCAACAAAGAACCACGTGCCGCTCGCTCGTGCCTTCCTAATACAGGAAAAATCGTAAGAAAAGGCAAGACTCTTGGGTTGAGACAAAGGCAGTTTAACAGAACAGCAAAGGGAACAGGCAAACAACAACAACAACAACACCACGGATAGGGGAATATACAAACGCGATTACGGAACCGCCGCTCCCCCGCCGCTCGCCGGCCGGACCCGGGCCGCCCCAGCCCGCTTTTAAGCAGCAACTTCCTGCCCCCTCCCCCGGCAGCTCAGGGTGGGCGTGGCTCACATGGCATGGAATACCAGGAAAAGTTAACCCTATCCCCACCGGAACCAGGACATTATCCACCCCTTATTCCATACCATCTATGCCATGCCCAGCAGGTTCCAATGAATTGCCACCACTTTCCCCTGTTATATATATATATACACACACATATAATGTCCTTAGTTTATGGGTCATCCTCCAAAGTGTCCGTTGAGTTCTTTTAATCCACGGCTTTGGGCTCCATCTGTTAGAACAGTCTCTCAGGGCAGGTGAGATGCTGGGTGGTGCTGGTCTGTTGCATGCTGTATTTTTTTCGGAGCTTGTGACTGGTGCACCTGGTGTGGCTCATGCACGCAGTCCGTGGGCTGAAGATGTAGATCTTGAGGAAACTGCTGAGCGCCGGCTGCTGAGATCAGTTCTTATCCCATCATCCCTGTGCCTTACTTGTAGTACAACTGATAGCAATTATAGCAATGAGGACATACAGTGACAGTGTTACTTAGCAATTAACAGCACACAATCTGATTCATTGGCTATTCTCGCCCAAAATCAGATCTCCATGAGGTACACATCGGACTTCCCCATCCTTCCGCATCACCCACCAAGTGCACCCAGGTCCTTGGGCAAAAGCAATCCCATGGATGGGTTTGCCTTTGCCTGAGGCAGGACTAACCCAGACTGTCTTCCCTAGCATATTCTTCATGTGCACTACGGGGACTTTATCCCCTTCTACAGTACGTGGAAATTTTGATTGGGCAGGGCCAGCCCGATTGTTAGATCCCCTAGTGTTAACTAGCCAGGTAGCTTTTGCTAAATGCGTATCCCAGTGTTTGAAAGTCCCACCACCCATTGCTCTCAGTGTAGTTTTTAACAGTCCATTGTATCGTTCTATCTTCCCAGAGGCTGGGGCGTGATAGGGGATGTGATACACCCACTCGATACCATGCTCTTTGGCCCAGGTGTCTATGAGGCTGTTTCGGAAATGAGTCCCGTTGTCCGACTCAATTCTCTCTGGGGTACCATGTCGCCACAGGACTTGCTTTTCAAGGCCCAGGATAGTGTTCCGGGCAGTGGCATGGGGCACAGGGTATGTTTCCAGCCATCCAGTGGTTGCTTCCACCATTGTGAGCACATAGCGCTTGCCTTGACGGGTTTGTGGCAGCGTGATATAATCAATCTGCCAGGCCTCCCCATATTTGTATTTCAGCCATCGCCCTCCATACCAAAGAGGCTTCAAACGCTTGGCTTGTTTGATCGCAGCGCATGTCTCACATTCATGGATGACCTGTGCAATAGTGTCCATGGTCAAGTCCACCCCTCGGTCACGAGCCCATCTATATGTCGCATCTCTCCCTTGATGGCCTGAGGAGTCATGGGCCCACCGAGCTATGAATAGTTCACCCTTATGTTGCCAGTCCAGATCCACCTGAGCCACTTCAATCCTAGCGGCCCGATCCACCTGCTGGTTGTTCTGATGTTCCTCCATGGCCCGATTCTTCGGTACGTGGGCATCTACATGGCGTACTTTCACAACCAGATTCTCTATCCGGGCAGCAATATCTTGCCATAGGTCAGCAGCCCAGATGGGTTTGCCTCTGCGCTGCCAGTTGCCCTGCTTCCACTGCTGTAACCACCCCCACAGAGCATTTGCCACCATCCATGAGTCAGTGTAGAGATAAAGTACTGGCCATTTTTCTCGCTCAGCAATGTCCAAAGCCAGCTGAATAGCCTTCACCTCTGCAAACTGGCTCGATTCACCCTGTCCCTCACTGGCTTCTGCAACCCGTCGTGTAGGACTCCACACAGCAGCCTTCCACTTTCGATGCTTTCCCACAATACAGCAGGACCCATCAGTGAACACGGCATATTTCTTCTCATTTTCTGGCAGTTTATTATATGGTGGGGCCTCTTCTGCACGCGTCACCTCCTCCTCTGGTGACATTCCGAAATCCTTGCCTTCTGGCCAGCCCATGATCACTTCCAGAATTCCTGGGCGACTGGGGTTTCCCATTCGAGTTCGCTGCGTGATCAGTGCAATCCACTTACTCCATGTAGCATCGGTTGCATGATGTGTGGTGGGGACCCTTTCTTTGAACATCCAACCCAGCACCGGCAGTCGAGGTGCTAAGAGGAGCTGTGCTTCTGTACCAACTACTTCCGAAGCAGCTCGAACCCCTTCATATGCTGCCAATATCTCTTTTTCTGTTGGAGTGTAGCGGGCTTCGGATCCTCTGTATCCACGACTCCAAAACCCTAGGGGTCGACCTCGGGTCTCCCCTGGTGCTTTCTGCCAGAGGCTCCAGGTAGGGCCGTTCTCCCCGGCTGTGG
The DNA here is from genome assembly GCF_028500815.1 of Rissa tridactyla. NCBI lineage: Eukaryota > Metazoa > Chordata > Aves > Charadriiformes > Laridae > Rissa > Rissa tridactyla. The sequence continues at coordinate 94,083,332 of NC_071466.1, forward strand.
TGTAGAGCACATTTTTAACATCTTGTCCTGCCCGGACTGGCCCCAGGGCCACTGCATGGACTATTTCCTGTTTGATTTGTTCAAAAGCTTGTCGTTGCTCAGGACCCCATTTAAAATCATTCTTCTTCCGGGTTACTTGATACAGAGGGCTTACAATTTGACTGTAATCTGGGATATGCATTCTCCAAAAACCCACAATACCTAAGAAAGCCTGTGTTTCCTTTTTACTAGTTGGTGGAGACATAGCTGCTATTTTGTTGATCACATCCATTGGAATCTGACGGCGTCCATCTTGCCATTTTATTCCTAAAAACTGGATCTCCTGCGCAGGTCCCTCGACCTTACTTCACTTTATAGCAAAACCAGCGTTCAGAAGGATTTGGACTATTTTACTCCCTTTCTCAAAAACTTCTTCTGCTGTGTTTCCCCATACAATGATGTCATCAATATACTGCAGATGTTCTGGAGCTTCACCCTGTTCCAGTGCAGTCTGGATCAGTCCATGGCAAATGGTGGGGCTGTGTTTCCACCCCTGGGGCAGTCGATTCCAGGTGTATTGGATGCCCCTCCAAGTGAAAGCAAACTGTGGCCTGCACTCTGCTGCCAAAGGGATTGAGAAGAATGCATTCGCTATATCAATCGTGGCATACCACTTGGCTGCCTTGGACTCCAGTTCGTACTGGAGTTCTAGCATGTCCGGCACAGCAGCACTCAGCGGTGGCGTGACTTCATTCAGACCACGATAGTCTACAGTTAGCCTCCACTCTCCATTAGATTTTCGCACCGGCCATATGGGACTGTTAAAGGGTGAGCGAGTCTTGCTGATCACTCCTTGAACCTCTAGTTGACGAATCAGCTCATGGATGGGAATCAGAGAGTCTCGGTTAGTGCGATACTGCCGCCGATGCACCGTTGTGGTAGCAATCGGCACCTGTTGTTCTTTGACCCTCAACAACCCCACAACAGAAGAATCCTCCGAGAGACCAGGCAAGGCAGACAACTGTTTAACTTCCTCTGTCTCCAAAGCAGCTATGCCAAAGGCCCAGCGGTACCCTTTTGGGTCCTTAAAATACCCTCTCCTGAGGTAATCTATACCAAGGATGCATGGAGCCTCTGGGCCAGTCACAATGGGATGCTTTTGCCACTCATTCCCAGTTAGGCTCACTTCCGCCTCCAGTACAGTCAACTCTTGGGATCCCCCTGTCACCCCAGAAATACAAATGGGTTCTGCCCCTCTATAGCTTGATGGTATTAAAGTACACTGCGCACCCGTGTCCACTAGAGCCTTATACTCCTGTGGGTCTGATGTGCCAGGCCATCGAATCCACACCGTCCAATAAACCCGGTTGTCCCTTTCCTCCACCTGGCCGGAGGCAGGGCCCCCCTAATACTGGTCATAGTATCCATTACTCACTTCTTGCATAAATGACTTGGAAGTTCCTTCAAGAGGATCAGAAGCAAGATCAGGCCTTCTGCTTTGTCTGGGGAACGGCCCACTGGAAACTGGGGCGGCACTTTTCCTGGAGGGATCCCCTTTTGTGGTTGTCCTTCCTTGCAACTCCTGTACCTGTGTCCGCAGGATCGAAGTAGGTTGTCCATCCCACTTCCTCATGTCCTCTCCGTGGTCCCGCAGGTAGAACCACAGGGTGCCTCGTGGTGTGTACCCTCTGTACTCTCTCTCTTGAGTGGGGAAATGCCTGCTTCTAATAGCTGAGATGCTGGCCCGTGCAGGTGGGGAGTAGAACATATTCTCTTCAAGTTGCTGGACCTTCCGCGACAGTTTCTCCACAGCTGAGACAAGGGGGGAAGAGAGACTTTCTTCATATCGCCGGAGCCGGCCAGCTACCTCATCCACCGTTGGTCCCTCTTCACCTTTCCATTCCATTACTGCCAGGAAGTTGGCATATGACGATGGTGCGCTCCGTACAAACTTCCGCCACATGGGCCTTGTGCATCGCACCTCATCAGGGTCTGTGGGTAAGTCTGCATTGTCCAAGTCATAATAAATCATCTCCCGCACGGCTAATTCTCTCAGGTACTGGATACCTCTTTCCATGGTAGTCCACTTGCTTGGCTGACATACAACATCCTCGCTGAAGGGGTACCTCTCCCTCACGCCTAACAGGAGTCGTTTCCAGAGGCTGAGGGCTTGGGTCTTTTTCCCGACCGCCTTGTCAATGCCGCCTTCCCTAGACAGGGATCCCAGCTGCCTGGCCTCCCTACCCTCTAATTCCAGGCTACTGGCCCCATTATCCCAGCACCGGAGCAGCCAGGTGACAATGTGCTCGCCTGAAAGTCGGCTAAAATCTTTTCGCATATCCCGCAGCTCACTCAAGGATAGGGATCGAGTAATTATCTCTGGTTCTGCCTCTTCCTCCTGCTCTCGTGATGGCCCTGGTTCATCATCATCTCTTACCAAGCGAACTGATTTCTTTGTGTACTTCTTCTTTTGTATGGGGGCAACTGATACCGGCACGGGTTGGTTCCCTGGTTCAGTGGCAGTGGCTGCTATGGGGGTTGCAGTAGCCGCAGGGGCCGTCGCAAGGATTGCAGTAGCCGCAGGGGCCGTCGCAAGGATTGCAGCAGCCGCAGGGGCCGCCGCAGGGGCTGCAGCAGCCGCAGGGGCCGCCGCAGGGGCTGCAGCAGGGGCTGCAGGTCTGGTTTCCATCTCTTCCCCTTGAGGGTGCTGCATAATTCTGAGCAGTGCCTGGTAGATACTGGCCAGGGCCCAGCACAGCGCGGTGAGTTGTGCCTCTCTAGAATAGCCACAGCATTTTCCCTTCAAATATTCTACCACTTTATCAGGGTCCTGTAATTGTTCAGGGGTGAAGTCCCAGACCATTGGAGGTGAGTAGTTCTCTAGGTACCTGCCCATGCTCTCCCACATGCCATGCCACCCCTGACTATCCAGCCTCGGAGCAGATCTCTGGGTGGTAGTCTTAAATAGTCGCTTAACCCTAAACAAGACCTGGAACGTATTCAGGAGACATAGCACTAGGAACACGCTAGTTTGAGTATCCCAAGGATATTCAAAATTCTCAAAAGCTGTCATACCTGACCCGAAGGAGAAAAGGGAGGCAAAAGGGCTGGGGAAATTATTAACAAATTCTGAGAGACGGTGTCCAATGTACGGACAGGACAGCAAAACCACATAAACACCCCAAAATAGCCGTCTGAACAGTGATGTTATCATATCATAAACAGATATCACACAGGACAGCAGAATGATAATCCTCATCCCTTTTCCAGACATGGTAAACAGCATCGCAGGGAGTACATAAGCCATATAGGAGTTTATGTAACACAGCCATGAGAACAAACCAAGCAACATGATGACCAGTGACTACTTACCTAATAAAATAAATGCATACAAAAAAAAAACCAAAACCGTTTTTTCCATGTTCTAGTTGGATTCTGTCTTTATCTCAACCCTTCGAGCCCCACGTTGGGCGCCAAAAAGGACTGTCGTGGTTTAGCCTCAGACGGCAACAAAGAACCACGTGCCGCTCGCTCGTGCCTTCCTAATACAGGAAGAATCGTAAGAAAAGGCAAGACTCTTGGGTTGAGACAAAGGCAGTTTAACAGAACAGCAAAGGGAACAGGCAAACAACAACAACAACAACAACAACAACAACAACAACAACAACAACAACAACACCACGGATAGGGGAATATACAAACGCGATTACGGAACCACCGCTCCCCCGCCGCTCGCCGCTCGCCGGCCGGACCCGGGCCGCCCCAGCCCGCTTTTAAGCAGCAACTTCCTGCCCCCTCCCCCGGCAGCTCAGGGTGGGCGTGGCTCACATGGCATGGAATACCAGGAAAAGTTAACCCTATCCCCACCGGAACCAGGACACTTACTTAGGATAATTCTGTCCACTCAATTCAGAATGTTGTTTGGTTTTTTTTTTGCTCTAGATTGCAATTTAGAAACCCATTGTTTTCAGAATCAAGAAAAATGGCTGAGACTAGAAGAAACACAATTAGGAAAACATTAGAAAGAGTGATAGAAGCAGTAATTGTTCTTTGTACCTGCAATGTGCATTTTGGATATGTGCTCCCTCACCCATATATACAACTGTTCTTAACATAGGTGCAGGTCATGTACACAAATACCCAAATACATATGCACAAAGAATTACTTTACAATATTGGTGTTAAAGAAAAAAAAGTCATTCTTCCTAGCCAGTTTTGAAAATCCTATGTTTCATTTGTACAACATTATGCCCTTAAACAAAGCAAGAACAGTAAATAAGATTCGGGGTAAGGGGATGGGTTGCACTAAAAAGGAGCATGCAAAAATAATTAAGTCTGCATAAGCTTGGCAAACACATTTGCTTTTTCTGATCTAAAGAAACTCCACACGTTAAAATGTGATCCATCACAGAAGCACAGAAATAAATTATACATATGGCTGCTCTCTGTGTGAATATCCATATTTACATGCACAAAAGAACAGTCATCTGCTAACAAGAGTGCTTGTCATTTGTCTATCTGAAAAGCTTGTATATTTCTATCATGAGTGAAGCTTATCTTGTAAGTTTGGGCACCAGCAATACAGGAGCAAGTTTGTCTCAGAATCAGACATGAGCCTGTCCTGCCTGAGCTCCAAGCCAAGCCAAGCAGAATCTACATAGCCAAATTGCTGCAGCCCCAATTTTGAAACAATATGTTCTGCTTCTCAAATTTTACAAGCTACAAATCTTAACCTTGATTCCAGGCGTGTTTGAAGGATATGCAGCTGACCTCCTGTCCTCCTGCAAAAGACTTGGGGAGTGCTGTCAGGTTGCCCAGTCTAGACATGATGCTAACAATTCTTCTTTGGATCTGTCTCACTGAATCTGATTTAACGCAAGAGACCTTTTTTGAGTTTAGTATTCCAATAAAATACATTAAGCGATAGCATCAGATTTGCCATATGTCTTTGATAAGTACCTAAGATTATGTTTGTTCTTCTAATGGCAGTATGGCAGCTCTCAATAGGTATGCTGGGCTAATTCATCAAATGTGTCCTCCAGTTATGTCATAACGAATTAGCAAGCTTATGGAAGAATTTCTGGTCATTAATAATCCACTCTATGACCTTGATTTTAACTAGAACAATATTCCTTTTCTATTACTCTAGTGTGCAAGGTATTCCAGATTATCTCATTTCATTTTCTAGCCCTCCTCTGCGTTGCCATTGCTTTCTTATTTTGCATCACTAAAATGTTTTTTGCCATTCTCAATCAAAAAATTAAGTATGATCAGACCAATAACTGCTGCTTAAAGAATTTCATTAGGGACCATCTTACAGGCTAAGTTCTTTTTAGCACAACCTTCCTTTTTCTACTCTGTGTGTCACTAACACTGTATCAAATGCAATTTCCCCCAAATAATATTCATAACCTTTTCTCGTAACTAAAGAGGAGCATTTTCTCCATGACTTGGAAATGTTTATAAACACTGCTGTATCTAGACAACACTGTCCCAAGTTTAATAAGTATGTTTACGTGCCCAGTTTGGGAAGGGAGTGAGGCGGGAGGCTGGGATGATGGTGGTGTTAGTTAATGTTTGGATTACACATAAACAACATGTGTAAAAGATAAAATAAAATCTTCCACTCCATCGAAGAGTGTGAGGACTCGAGCCCATAGCAAAGAGCACTCTAAAAATGGCACTATTCCAATTTTATTTTTGCAGTACTTCATAAATTTGAATCACGATGGTCAATTTGTTACCTGCACAGTCACAAATGAGACAAGACAAAAAAAGTCTTTTTGGAAAAAAAATAATAATCAGTATCTTCCTATATTCTTTATTCAAATATGACATATCATAGCCTGACTCCTTGCAAAAATTCACAAATCATTATTATTGCTCTGACAGTAATCAATCCCAAGTAAGTGGCACTGAAAAAACGAGAGGATTAGTTACAGCAGGAACAAGGGCTAATAAAGTTTCCCCTCATAGATCTGTTATTGTACTTTAACTTTAATCATGTCTCATATTATTCCTCTTCCTGGCTTCTTACAAGTTCAGGGAGACAAATCACCACAGACCCATATTTGAAGCCCTCTAACAGATTTTGCTTCTGCTTTAATGAAAATCTGGAGTTCGGTCTTTAAATAAAAAGTAATATATTAATCTTTTTTGCCAGCAAGCCTTACTACAAACCTAAATGTGTGTCCCTCTTGAATATGTTACTCACACAGTTGATCTATGAACATAACATTTTACCCGGTTCAGGAGAGAAACATGCCAACTGACCCAGCCCAGACACCAATCTCTGTAGCATTTAAATGCAAATATTTCATCCAGGTGGAATCCTCCATCTTATGCCAGATCTTAGTTTTCCTGTGTTTTCATAAATGTAAGCTCTTCCCACTTAATTCTTCTGTCGACTCGCTTCATTGACCTTTTCTATAAATTGATCATCTTTCACAGTACTGCAGTGTTAATTATTATACCTCTTTATGCCCACTAAGTCCACAAAATAAAATATTATAACTAGCTATAGCTTTCTAATCAACATTGAATCAAAGATTTAGCCTCATTGTTATGTATGAAAAAGACAGCATGCGTGTTGCGGAGTGCAGAATGAATTTTCTGATAATTTGTATGTAAATCCGTTAATTAGTTTATGAGTAAAAATAATTAAAAATATTGCCTTTAAGAAATTTAACACCTGCTGTACTTTTCACCTTATATCAGCATCACAGGACAGATACTTCAGCACGTACTTCTTATGCCCTACCAAAATCATACAGGGATTCTTTTTAAGCAAGTTTTCTTTTTCTCCTCTCCTCTCCTCTCCTCTCCTCTCCTCTCCTCTCCTCTCCTCTCCTCTCCTCTCCTCTCCTCTCCTCTCCTCTCCTCTCCTCTCCTCTCCTCTCCTCTCCTCTCCTCTCCTCTCCCCCTTCCCCTTCCCCTTCCCCGTCATCCATGGGGATGAGGCGGCTCTGAGTCTGGCACAGGTGTCCCACTGGTCAGGCCCTGGGCACCGCTTCCTGGCCAAGGCACAGGCTTCTGATGCTCTCCCACCCTGCCCCATGGCTTTCCTCAGTGGCAGACCCCAGCCCAAGGCACCTCAGTCTCAGAGCTACTGAGCGCTGGGGCACCCTGGCCCTGGCACGATTTCCCACCTCTTAGAAAGAGTGCAGAGGTTTTGTTAGCACAGGGGTGATTTTGATCGCCATGTACTTCAGCTGGCCTGATGGCTTCTACAGCTGGGCGAGTGCTGTACGAAAGCAGCTGATCAATAGTTAGCTGGGTGAGGAAAAAGCAAGTTTTGAAAAAAAGCCTCTCAAGGTATTTACTGCTACACAATATTGACAAAGACCCACTGGGAAGCTAAATCTGCCAATCAAACTAATTGGATTTAGCAGCAAATGATGGATTGAAGATGTATGAAAATAACCATCAGTGTGACTGAAAAATGAAATGCCAAGTAAATTTACAATAGCAGTCGTATCTAGTATATCAGCCTCCTGTCTGCCTAACCTGTGGCAGAGAGCATAAATCATAAATTTTGGGCTCTCCTGACAAGATAGAAACATCAACCATGTATAGTTTGCAGGTCCTGCTTTGAATAAATGTAACTTCTGACATAATTTTTGGTAAAAGCTGCAAAATTGTGTGTGCCGGAATTAGGTTTGTAGCCAATACTAGTTCTTGTCACAGAAAGTATATCACGTAAAATTACGTTAAAGTGCTCTGTCAATCAAATAACCTGTATTTGTAATATCTCAGAATTTTTTGAGTTTCTGCTGCTCCTTCACCATGCTGTTGCGTATTTAAGTGTGTTCAGAGAAAAGGAATATCTTAGTATCATTATGAAGCTAATTTTATTTTAAAAAATTATCAATTTTAATGTAGCCACCGTTACACATTTTTATGTTGATTTTCTTGTAGGGATTCGTTAGAGCAGCTCTGATTATTACACTCTTTTCATTTTCATTAGAAAACTGAAAGGAGAGATATAATTGTTTCTTTAAAAGAAAAACTGTAGTCGTTGAAGAGTGAGTCTAGAACAACCCTTTCAGTTCCTTCTCTTTGTATACAAATCAGTAGGCCCTGATTCCTTAGTAACAGTTTTGGATCAGTACAGGTATCGCAGGTCATTTTTCCTGAGTTTCCGGCACAATGTGATTTTCAATGTGCTTTTAGTATTACGACTAATCTAGCTTATAGTTCCTATTTTTTCCATCGCATTCTTTGATTTTTTACAACACAAGATGAAGACTCTCACAGTTTGACTTAATTAACCCAGTACAACTAAATAGTTCAAGCAAGAATTTCCGGTATATATTTGTTAGCTCTGAAAGTCACAGTTTCCACTAAGTTAATATTTCTTTTACTTTTTTTTTTTTTTTTTCCCCCAAGACCTTCTGTATTCCATTGCAAAAGAAACTTCCCAAATGGCTGGCAGAACACTGAGCTGTTCACTGAACTGTCATACCACAAAATGTTTCTGAATAAAAATGCTTTTTCTCACCCGAGAAGTCTTAAAATTGACTTTCATAGCTGTGCTGAGAACCCAACATGTTCATTTTCACTAAAGTAAATAACTTTTTTAAATGGTCATGTACTCATTAGCAATTCAAGGTTGCAGAATGTTTTTATTACTTTTTTTTTTATATTATCCTTGATAAAATATTCAAGTAATTGCATATAAATCATGTTTTCTCACAGAAAAGCAATCAAGAATCATCTATACTATCATGTAGTCAAAGTACTATATGGATGCTGCATAGCAGATGTATACTATATATAGTATATGTATAGGTGCATACTATATTATACTACATATACCAAGCATCTGTATTATACACATTGTAGTATGCATATAGTATGTACCTATACATATAGTATGCATCTATAGAATAGCATAAACTGCATATACAGTGTGTATATATTTTATATATATAGTATACATAGTGTGTTATTGAGTACATACACGTTATTTAGTATATACACAATGTATACGCTGCATGCATTTATACACATTCTACTTGAATAACTATTTGTGTTTCCTTCTTTTCCTGAGACGAGGAAGAGATAGAAGCAACCAAGCTGAAGAAAACCAAACCAACGCAAAAATGCCAGCCATAAGCCAGACCCACTGTCAAGAGCTACCGAATAACTCCAAATCGGAATTTTGTGCGCAGCTTTACACTTACAAAACAACAGCACAGTAAACGATGCAGTTGTGAAGGTGGTCATATATTTAGTGAAACACACTGATTATAATGTGTACATAGCATTTGAACGTTGTGATTTATATAATAGTTACTGACTATATCACCAGTCGACAGCAAATTAAATGCTAGGAGGAGGAGAAAAGCATTCAAGATGCTGCTCTTGAATTTACTTCCTTATGGCGCTGTTTCAAATCTAATGGCACTCTGATGGCACCAGCACAGTGAGCTGTGATTGCCTGTGTCACACCTACAGTTCTCTTAATGGAGATGAAAGCAGCAATGACAGTAATGAATGCTTCAAGAAAATAATTCTAGCCCATAGGCTAGGCTGTCACCAGAATTACTGCCGGGTCAGCTGCTGCTGTGTAAGGTGTCGGGATAGTCAAACATCGGAGGCAGCCAAAAAGGAGCAGCTATTGCACTTGTCTCTGCTCTTCTACTTCTCCACATGCTCTGAAAGAATTTAAGAACATGTTCTACTCGTCTTGGAATGAGTTCATCTAAATTTTTCTTGTCATGCATCAGAGAATTTTTCCTCTACTTGAGTGGTCAGATTTTGGAACCGCAATAGGATCAGAAAGAGAGACAGTAAACCACAGGCAAATGTGCTTTATATTTAGTGAGGCAGATGGTCTCAATTACCATATCTTGTTTCTTGAGCCCTATATTCTCCACTTATCCTGTTAGACACTTTGTATATTTCTAATGAGAAAATTGGGTAGATTTTAAATTTTATTTTGTGGATTTTTTTCTGAAAGTTTTGTTGTAATAGAAGACTTTAACCAATTTTTATAGGAAGAAAGCCAATATGAAACAAAGGCATTTTCCCAGACAAGAAGTGAAAAATATGTCTGTGAAACAAACCAGTATGCTACTGTTACTGAAGAAAGTTCAAACTTGAGTTAAAACATTCTTATTCTATAATCAAGCAGCTTGAGATTTTGACTAACACCTGAATGTAACAAGGTCGGATCCTGGTAAGAAAATGAATTTTCCCTCTAGACCCTTTGAAGTTCGGTAGCGATTGAGGAGCTCTACTTGATTACAGGACAATAGCTTCACTAATGGCTTCAGAAAAGGTATTTCCAAGCTTCATTAGTGTGTATGCGTCTGTATTTTGTATAGCACTGTTTTTGCCAAAACCTTTTGACTGAGTCTAGCCCACAAAGAATTACATTAGCATTGCATTTATTAGCATTAGATTGTATGCCATTAGTATAAGAGCTCAAAATAATAGTACCAATGCCTGGATATGATGCTGCTCTACTCTGGTGCAAAACGAAGCCAGTTGCGATTTACAAGTGCACATGTGGCATCAGGATTCTTCCAGTTCTAAACCATTTAATATTGCCTCATTTAGAAAAGCAAAGCATTTTGTATATTCATTTCATTTTGTATATTCATAGAAAAGCAAAGCATTTTGTATATTCATTTAAATATAGTTATTATTATAGAATTATAATTTTCACATAACAAGAAGAAATGTAAAAGTACCCTGGATGCGTTCCTGTGCAACCTGCTGTAGGTGACCCTGCTCTGGCAGGGGGGTGGGACTAGGTGATCTCCAGAGGTCTCTTCCAACCCCCACCGTTCTGTGATTCTGTGATTCATGAGATGTAGTTAGGGATGTCTATTATCAGAAAATGTTACGCAAAAGTTATTAAAGACTTGTTTAAAACAAATTCATAGATCAACTTGCAAAAGTAGCATATTTCTGACTGACTTTGGTTTTGGCCTCATTTATTTCATTAGCTGAAAACTAATGTAATTTCTTAGCTACTACAATTTCTTTCAATTGAATATATTGAATGTAAAATACAACAAAACCTGAGGGTTTTTTTTTTCTGGTAATTTTCTATCGCTTATCACTCCTTTTTCTTGTGTTTTAGTTTTCAGTCATGAGCAATGATGCACCTAACTTCATCAAAGGGAACAGAAATTAAGATATTTCTGCTTGTTTATTTTGCAACAGAAAAGGCATACTAGTGGCATGAAAGGGATCTCTTACTGAATAAGTATTTCAGAAATCTTTAATAACAGAAACTCACACCAAATGTTCATAAAAATATTTGCAAGGTTCTATCATTAATAATCACATCCTTTTTTTTTTTTTTGAGTCTCCTCTGAAATCCTAAAAAAGAAAATCCTTTTCTTATTTATATCATTAGGGGTTGAATCCCAGTGTGCCAGATGGTTGGAGAAATGAAGATACAATCACCTCTCCTGAAATTTACATAAAAATGAATGTTATCAAATTAAAATAAAAGGAAAAAAACTCACAATGACCTTGATGAACATGGAAAATGAAGAGAGTGAGTGAAAAGAAACAGCAAGTGATGTAAGGGGAACTGTAAAAGGTCTCCTACTGTTTAAATTATGACAATTCAAGAATTCGATTTTTATTTGTGGTGGTGTGAAATTTGCTGTTGCTTGGGGAGGTACAGAACAGAGCCTGGGATGCAACTATAGGCTTATTTCTGAGATACAGCCCTTCAGTTAAAAAAAAAAAATTAAGAAACGGGTGTTCTGTTTCTTTTGCTTCCACTTGTTATTAAGCTATGGTTCTGACCTTCCCCAAATTTATTGGAATATATGTTTCACATAACTTGTCTTCATTTGGAATTCATTGCATAGAATAATTTGGAAGGACGCAAGGCACCAAACTGGAGCTCTATTATAGTTTAGAGCTATTCAACAAATATTCAATAGCTTCTGCTTTTCAGAAGTTCTCTTCAGAGGATGAAGATGAGAGCTCAGGGAATCAAATAGAATATAAGAAGCTCCCGGCTTCAAGCCACGCACTCAGAAAAATCCACTAACTATAATTACCAGTAGTCATTATTGCTGACCATTTGAGGACTCCTCATGAGATGATCAAAATAGCAACTAAAGGCCAAATCTGAATGGATACTTATTATTACTGCTGTTATTACACAATTAAACACGGAAAGTATGGCCGGTTGTGTACAACTCAAAGACAATATCTGAATCTAGAAAACATACTTTGAAGCCAAGTAACTGCTTTGAATTCTTTACGTTTTATTGATCATCAAAAAGTACAGCTGTGCATATCTCAAGGTTGGTTGTCTGAATTGAGAGGACCAGGACTCCTTATGGATCTGATATGTATCTGCTTGTGGCATCTAAACCCTGAATCTAAAGCAGATCTCAGCTTAACCAATTTTTTCTTAAAGAAAAATCCTTTCTGCCTTTCACCTCACTATTACAGAATGTTCTTAAGGGACTGCAGAGATCTGTGGCGAAGGTAGTTTGCTAAAGGTTATGTTGCTTCTGCTGTGCTGTATTTTGCACATGGATAAAACGAGACGGCTGCAGCTTCCAGTCAATCAATGTCTGATGTTGTAGCAACACTTGAAAAAGTTCAGTTTAACAGTTGCAAACTTTCACTTGAAATATGGCACTTTCGTGCCACCTTGTAGAGAGTTCATAGCAACTGTTGAAGACAGTGAGAAAATTACTGGTATGCAATTTTAAAGCCTCAGCTCCATCTGACAGCTCCATACTTCAGGATTCAACTTCCCCCCCCTCCCCCTCCCCACCCCTGCCCCTGTAGACAGCACACTGTCTGTGAATTCACTAGTTCTAGACCTGACACTTATTCATTGCATTGCTTTTCTTCAATTATGTATTTGGCAATTGCTCACGCTCAGCCTTGAAAAGGGGAGACGTTGTGTGAGAGCAAATAAATGTAAGGTAGGAAATGAAGGTTATCTTTTATGGCTTTTAAAATACATGTAATGGGATCTTCATCTTCCCACTGGACAGCCAACATCTCATTCGGAGCAAAAAACTCCCCAAAATGCTGCATTTCCCATTTGAAGCATCATTGAAGGGAAGCAGAAATGGGACATAACAGTTACCTCATCAGTGGCTCATCAGGTCTAAATTTGACTCCTAGAGAGGCCACTATATATATTTCAGAAGAATACCAAATTGCAAGAGTGGCAAAGGGAACTATTATTAATGTACTCATAGTTCTTTACCCTTTTCTGAAGCTGGTTTGTTCCCACAAGCATGATGCATTTTTGGTTTTTTTTTCAAATTTAAGATTGTTGACTAATAAAAGGGATTATTTCCTAGTAAAATAAATGCCCAATATATGTTTTTCATATGGAAAAGCCACATAATCTATAAAATTTTGTGAGAATTAATAGACACAATATACTAAAGGATTACTTTTTATTATTTCTGTTAGTATTGTCTTCAGTCTCATTAAATCTTCCTTACCCTTTTTCCTTAGAAAGCAAAAGGTAAGTAGAATAAAATGAACATTAAGAAGCTTCAATTGCTAATGACCATAATATGTTCTAATCAGCATCTCCAGGAACACATCTGTCCAACTTTGAGATGCTGAAGAAAGTCAGTTCTCCTGGGGATGCTCTTGAAAGGGAAAAAGTAATGGAATTTGAGGAGGAGTCTGTCATGAAGATTACCAACCTGGTAACTGTTATGAAGTGTACACCTAACTGAAAAATAAAAAATAGACCTGCAAAATAAGAAAGGAAAATTTCCAAAGGATAATCGTGTATAGTCTTCACTCAACCTTTCTACCCTGCTTACCCGTTAGAATTACCTCATGGTTTTCTTGTCAGTGATCTCTGTGGCATTTGCTAAAACATGAAGGAGCTGTAACTTATTGAATAACTCGGATGATTTGTGTTTTTAACCAAATCTGTTTTCTCACCTCCCTGGTAGCAGTTTCACAGGCCATCTTGGGGCCTAGCTACCATTATGCACTGGGGCTTTCCCAGGAACCAGTGAGATGATAAACATATCTTACTAGGCTGCTCAGGAGGTGGGAAGCTTCCATGCATGGAAAAAGGAACCAAGAGCTGGAAAAGGTAACATCTTTCCAACGAGAGCACCTGGAGGATATGTGTTATGATTTTTTTCTTACATTTTAGAATTAGCTTACTACTCTGCTGATAACTTTCTAGCTATGCTGCTTGAATACAATTTTATTGATTTGTTGAAGGTCAATTTCATTATTGCTGACTTCATCTTTAAAACAAATACTGGTTTTGAGAGTACTTGAATTCTTTAATTGATCTTGTGTTCTTCTTGACTTCCTTCTTGCCTGATGTCTTTACCATGTGAAATTTTTTCTTCTGGGAGTTATTTCACAATGTGTAAGAAAACAAAAGTTGAGCAGACTATTTGACATGTAAGCTCAAATGCTAAATCCTCTGCTATCAGTGGTAAGCAGTTGGGCTCAGAAGTGAATCAGGAGCATAGTTAAATGGGATTCCATCCAGACAAACAGAATTACTTATTGCAGTAGTTATTCAGATAGAGAAATCTGAGGGATCAAGCTCTGGACCATAATCAAGATTATCAGGATAAACTTCTGACTGCATAATAAGTTTTCAGAAGTGATTTATTCTTTCTTAATGGACTTATATACATTTTCCTGCCTGGATTGATGTGTATGAGACATCTTTCATCAAAATAAAAGTAGAAGGATGCGATCTCAGTTGCTTTTGATCATTTCTTAAAGGGTACTGAAACACATACTCATAATGAGGCAGTTCATTACTCTTGAAACTACACAATGCCGATCTGTGCACTTAAAAATAAAGAAAAATGGGTATAACAGTTGCTGGTACAGTCAAGAACAGTGTGAAAACCATGTTGAGCAACATCAACTATTCATCCATCATTGAGGTTCCCTGTATCTAGCACTGACAAAACTGAGGACACAAAACTTAAAAAAGAAAATCCAATTTAACAGCTGGAACATTCTTCTTCGGTTTTGCTGTCACCTCTTTAATTTCAGATGTACATTTATTTTGAGACATTCCAAATCAATTAGTCCTTTTAATTCTCGTGATAGACCTTGCAATCCTGCCTGTTCCTATCTTTTCCCTTCTGTGTTTCAAACTATTGCCCTGTTTTTCTTCTGCTTTAAAATTTTCCCTAATAATTTGTGTTTTTCTTCCTCTGCCTCTTAATACACCACTGTTTTCTTGTTAAAAAAAAAAATATTATACAATTACCCTGATTCTCCTTGCTCTTCATCCCCTTTTCCATCAAGAATATATTCAACATATTGCCAGTTTGCTGTCCTGAACTCGCTGTTCTGGATGCTTTGTGAGTCTGCTTTTCACAGACTTTGCCTCCCTGCCCCCAGTAACATCATTCACATAATGGCCATTAATTCTCTCTTCTATGTTTGCTGTCCTTGATTATACTTCTACCTTGTCCAAATCATTGCTTTAACTGTTTTGTCGATATGGAATATATGATCCTACACTCATTTGCTGTCCCGTGGTAGCTGCAATTGTAATTTAATTGTATCATTTGTTATCAGTTGTTCAGAGTTTCTCTTCTCCTGATATGCCACAATCTCTGGTAACCCAAATTTGATCTCCTGTCTTCAATGCAAAGAAATTATCTATAAGACACTGGTTATTTGGGGGAAAAACAACATCTACTTTATTTTGTTTTCACTGAAAGCCTTACTGTCATCAAAGACTTATATATTTATGAAGTTTTGTCTGAATTCTGAAGGAAAAAACCAAACCCCAACCTTTAGACAGAGGCTGATTAACAGAGCATTTCAGGTGATATTACTGTACTGGATTTTGTCGGTATGGAGTTAATTTTCCTCAGCACAGCAGTATGTTGCTGTGCTTTAGATTTGTGATCAAAACAGTTTTGGTCACACAGGGATGTTTTAGCTGTTGCTGAACAGCGCATGC
This sequence comes from Rissa tridactyla, assembly GCF_028500815.1. Taxonomy (NCBI): domain Eukaryota; kingdom Metazoa; phylum Chordata; class Aves; order Charadriiformes; family Laridae; genus Rissa; species Rissa tridactyla. Next base: position 94,099,239 of record NC_071466.1, read on the forward strand.
ACAGTGTCAAGGGTTTTTCTATTTCTTATGCTGCCCCACGAGTGAATGGGCTGAGGGTGCACAAGAAGTTGGGAGGGGACACAGCTGGGACAGCTGACCCCAACTGGCCAAAGGGATAATCCATACCATAGGACCTTGTGCTCAGCAATAAAACTGGGCAGGGGGAAGTGTAGTTTTTCCAAGGTAGCTGTTCTTTGGAGACTGGCATTGGTCTATGGGTGGGAGTTAATGAGCGTTTGCCTTTGCATCACTTGCATTTTTTTTGTTTTGGTTTGGTTTTGGTTTTCCTCCTTCCCTTGACTTATTAACCTGTCTTTATATTGATCGATGAGTTTTTCTTCTTTTTGCTCTTCTGATTCTCTCTCCCATCCTGCTGTGATGGAGTGAAAAAATGGCTGGGTGGAGGGCTTAGCTGCTGGCCGGGGTCAACTCATCACAGTCCTTTTTGGCACCCACGGTGGGGAATGAGGAGTTCATGCTAACAATAGATTTGATCAGAGTGCCATAGACTGAATTTAAAGTTGTTATATCTATTTAGCTGTTACTTGGCAAGTTGTTACTTGCTGTTGCTGGTTGCAATGTTGACTTGTTTGTTTTTGATACTGGTTTGTTTGTTCACTTACCTGCTCGGTGGTGTGCTCCCTTTCTTGCTGTACATCTGACTTCAGGGCTTTTTAATGGCTTCTGCAGCTTCCTATGCTGTTTATCACTTTGTTTTGTTTTGCCTGGGAGAGCTATGATAAAAGCACTGGCCTTGAGCCTAATCTGGTATTTGGACCCTGCATTGCTGTTGTCCCGGTACTCCGAGAACCATCTTGTGGAGACAATTAACAATTACACCTTCCTCCTCTTTTCCTCCAGGAACCACTTTGTGGGGAAATGAGGAATGGCACCTCCCCCTTCTCCTTCTCTGGTGTAGATGTTTTCGGCCATGTTACAATGGCTATTCAGTTTCTTGAACATCCCAGAATGCTCCTATTGGTGTGTGTCGTGAATCTGATTTTGGCTTTTTGTAAGGTTAACCAATTGGTTGGGAATGCCTTGCAGTCAGTTGAGTCATGAATGGCAAGGTGCTTGAGAGAATTTGGCGGGGGGTACCTAGAACAATTTTCACCTCCAACAGTGGTACTTCACACATGAACAGGTGCGCAATCCTGTTGAAGTGACACATCATTTGACAAAAGAATGCCTTGCCTTTGCCAAAGAGACACAACTTCTTGCACTGAGCTGGGTCCTGGCCCCTGCTTCCTGAGCCTCTGATCAGCACCCTCAAGGCGGCTGGTGAAGGGACTTATGGTTTGCAATTATGGGAGTCAGGTAATGAATGCTCTCACAGGAATAGAAGGGTCCTGCCTCCGGCCAAGTGGAGGAAAGGAACAACCAGGTTTATCGGACTGTATGGATTTGATGGCACATCAGACCCACATGTTATAAGGCTCTGGTGGACATCAGCGCACCAGCGCAGTGCACCAGCGCACCAGCGCATCCTCATGCCATAAGGGTAAAAGGCTGCAGAACGCATCTGGATTTTTGGAGTAACAGAGGGATCCATTGGGATCCTGTTGAGTTGCCTGTGTTTGAGGCTGAGTTGAGCCTAACAGGGAACATGTGGCAAAAGTATCCTATTTTGACTGGCCAAGAAGCTCCATATATCCTTGGCATAGACTACCTCCGAAGAAGGTACTCCAAAGACCCAAAAGGGTATTGGTGGGCTTTTGGTGTAGCTGCTGTGGGTGTAGATTAAACAGTGGTCTATCTTGCCTGGCATCTCAGAGGATCCTTCTGCTGTGGGGTTGCTACTGGTACACCAGCAGCTGTACCACAACAACCAAGACTCCTTGGTTCCAGATGGTTGGAACTGTGTGGGAAAGACTGGGTTACTACTTCCTCAGAAAAAAAAAAAAAAGAAGAAAAAAAAAAGGCAAACTAATGGGATTGCATTTACTCAGAAACTTGGGTGCATTTGGTGTGTGATGCAGAAAGTTGGGGAAATCTGAGGTATACCTCAAGGATATTTATCCTTGGGTGAAAATAACCCATGATTTGTGTTGCATGATGTCATAGTTGTATGATGCCATAATTGTATGTCAAAAATACCACAGCAGGAGCTATCCAAAACAATGGACAACGAACCTCATAAGGAACCAAGCAAGTGCAGCAGTGATCCAACCTGAGCTTGATTTGAAACCCAACAATCCAACAAAACACACCGTACCTCCTGTTCTGAATGATTATTGCAACAGGTGGAGCCCAAGTCATGGACTAAATGAACTAAATGGACATTTGAATGGGGATGGCCAGTAGACTGAGGGAAAGTTATCTGTGTACGTGTCAAAGGACAGGGAAGGGGGCAGTGGTGGTTGATGAGAATTCATTGAATATTGTAGGACATAGAACACAGTATGGAATGGAAGGGGTGGAGATTGCACTGGGTCTGGTCGAGATGGAGTTAATTTTCTCCATAGCAGCCTATATGGTGCTGTGTTTTAGATCTGCAACCAAACCAGCATTGACAAGACACCAATGTTTTAGCTATGGCTGAACAGTCCTTGCACAGCATCAAGGCTTTCTCTGGTGGGGGGCAGTTTTTCCAAGGTAGCTGTTGCTCGGAGACTGGTTGGGCATCGGTCTGCTCATGGTGAGTGACTGCCTTTGCATCAGTTGTTGGTGGGTTTTTTGTTATTAATGAGATATAAACTTGTTCTTATTTTCCTGATACAGTTCCCTTTGATCAGTCAAACTGAATTCTTCAACATATTTTTTAATTGTCATAAATTGTATTTTCTATGACAAAGTATTACTAATGGAAAACTCTAAGCAAACCTTTATTCAGATCTCTGACTATCATGACATCGCAAACTTCAATTATTTAAAGAATAGAACTGTTCATTATTTAGATAAGAAAATAACAGCCTTACATTACATTTTAAATTGTTATATTTTTATGATTTTCAATTGAACTTTACACTCCTATATAATTTGTCCTGTGTACATAATTTTTTCTTAGATTAGAATTAAGCTCAGGATAGTCACATTCAGTAATTAAAACCACTTCATGTTAGGTGACATTATCCCTTATATTACGGAATTTTATGTCAAATGGAAAATGTCAGCAAATGCTTCATTACAGAATTCACACCTCTGCTGTTGGGGTTAAACAAAACAAAATTTTACTGATTTCAATTAGCTTTTATGGAGAGAATGTAGCAGCTTTTGTGATGCTCTTGTATCAGTTTCTGTAATTTCTCTATCTAAACTAAACTAAAAGCCAGCAATAAAATAGGAGAGTATTTCTTTCTTGTTCCCATTTTGCCTCTAATCGGTATTTTAATTCATTGGGGTACTCTTTGATCAGTTGTCTGTGCTTTTTACAATAGTAGCATCTGGGATTCTTTGATCTTGCCAAATTGTTTTTATTCTTTATAGTACTCTTTAAAGCAATAATTAAAAAAACAGAAGCAGACCTTACAACCTTTTAAAAAAAAGTTATCCTTGAATAATGATAGCAAGAATTGTTCATGACTTCCTCCCTGATAGTCACTAGTAGGGTTTTATACAAGATTTCTTACCCCATGTTGTCAAGAAAGTTAGCTCTGCTTTCCTCGTGTTATAAATAGTGTCATAGCCATGTCTAAAAGGTGCATGGTTGCTTCCAAGCTTACTTTTGGAGAAACTTTGCATTTTGAAGAGGGTTGTTCCCGTTCTCACAAGGTAGGAGCCTCCATTTGGAATCATTCATCTCTATTTAGAAATGCTGTGAAGAGCCCTTTCACCTTGGGAAAGGCCAGTCACAGGAAACAAGGCAGGGGTATCATAGTGAGAGCTTGTTGACAGAAGGGCAGTAGCCATAGTTAAGGTGCTGACTGGGCTGCTTGTATCAGCACATTTGTCACTTGTTAGTACTGTTTATTCTCTGAATTCCTAAGGCACATAGGAAAGCTTACCCTGTATTGAGACTGGGGGCATAATCTGTAGTCAAAGAGAGCATTTTCAATTAGAGGCAATATTTAAAGTTTTATAGTCAAGAGAGAGTTATTTTAAAATTTGCTCCACATAGAGAATATGTAGTTATTCATATGACTTATACTTTCAGAAGATTCAGAAATATAATTCATACCATCATTCTCTGACAATTTCCTGTCTACTTGTTATATGTGCATAACTACCATCGGATTTGTGTTCTCATTTGCTCTGGCTAAACACCGTCTGTTACAGTCTTCTTCCCCTCTTCAACAATGATGGACTTCACAGCTAAGAGGGAAATTAGCAGCAGCTACAAGATCATTTAGAAACTATATGTGGAGGATATTTTTTTTCTTAACTTAGTGACAGGAACAATTTTTTTCTGAATTGTCTTTCATTATTCTGATAACAGTTTGAAACACTTACTCCTCTTAAACAGTTTAATCTTGGCTTGCTCAGCATCCCAGAGTGCAAAAATAACGCTGCTCTTGACTGCTTTTTCCAAGACTCACAATAAAACCAAAACTGAAAGCAGTGTAGAAGCTTACATTATAGTCTACAGGCTTAATTTATAGTGAAGTCTGAAGTGAAAGACACATTTGAAGCTCTTTAAAGAAAAAAGGATGATACTCACCAGTAGCCAAATTCTACTGTTTTTTAAAAAAGGACAACTCTCAAAGCTTGCATGACTGCAAACCCTAATTATACTAAAAACATAGGATGTGTTTTAAATGTGTTTCATGAAACACTAGTTACTTCAAACTGAATACAGCACTGGAACATGCCCGAGCAATTCCAGTAACTTCTTTAGAAAAGAAATGTGAGAATTATCAAGAAAACTGTGGTTCCTGTTTATCACCAGCATTTAGGAGGTGGTCTATGACACTAAGAATTGCCTGAGCAGCTAGGAGGCTGCAAAAGAAGAAAACTAGTTATGACTGCAGGGTGCAAAGGAAGCAATGTCTGAAAGCTGTGAAGAATCTTGCTGATATAAAGCAGAATTTACTAGACTCTGATGACATTTATTCTACCTCTTCATTTCTAGAGGGCCCCTTTTAAACTCATTCTTCTGTTGTGACAGGCTTTGTGCTAAGAGCAAGGCACGTAGAACAGCTTAAATACCTTCTTACTTAAATAGATAACAAAAGCACCAAAGGTGATAATTTTTCCAAGTTCAGAGAGCAGGCCAGGGCACTGAGCAGAGCCTCTCTTTCTCCAACTGCTTTATCACTGCCCCACTCTTTCTAGGCATAATGTAGCAACATTTTGTTTAAGCACGGGGTTTTGCTTGTTGGTTGGTTTGTTGTTTTGGTTTTTTTTTTTCCTTTCTTACTCACCTAGACAGTTATGCCATCATCAACATTTTTGTTGGAAGAAATATTGTCATTTCCTAAGCTGGTGAGTCATAGCACAGGCCGGCCTGTGAGAAGCGGTCCCAACAGCACTGACTCTGTTCTTCCTTGCTATAAAATAGATGAAATGAAGAAACATCAGAGGCCATGTTTCAATCCAGGACAACATCATAAAATGTCCTAGGCAATTCTCTTTTAAGAAGAAAACAGCTTCTATCCTAGCACATCTCCAGCAAACATAGGCAGATTCATCGTCAGCCATAGGGTTAATCTAAGCAGAGGTTTCCCAACCACAGTGTTTTGAACATTCATAGTACCCTTCAAGGTAGGACAAAGGGATGCCTGGTAGCAGCGGTGGCAACATCACCCACACCTTGGTACTTCTATGTGTTGCCTTTTATATGTGTCCCATGGAGTAACTCCATGTTTGGACTTACTGTCCTTCAGCAATACCTGCTTCTTATATGTGTATGAAATAAAACTGTGTAGATGAATGCTACCAGCAGCAGGATCTGCATTTCCAGCTAAGGATATAGGAGCTGAGCTAAAGGCTCAAATACCCTGAGATCGTGGGGTTGTAAGATAGATTGCTTTAAGTAAGTGAGGTGAACGAAGCCACGTAATTGTGCTGAAACATTAGAGGAGTAGAGTTTAGACATGGATGTGCAAAGAAAATGGGCCTGGATTAGGAATCCAAAAGTGGAAGACAAATGAGAATATACTGAGCTGGGCAAATGCAAGGCAGAAATCATTGGTGACTAGGATGCACCTCCATCCTTGCCCAAAGCCAACCTCCAAGCCCTTCAATCTCATCTCTCCTGATAACAAATAACTGAGAAAACCACAAGCACTGTTGCTTATCCAGTTCTGTTCCACATAAGGAATGAAAAATTCTGAAAGCTATTATCTGGTTAGCTTGGATGGTATGGGCTTCACATTTGCAGGTGACCTGTGTGGATGACAAGAAAATGTCACAATGGAGTTTTTGTCTGCTTCCTTTTACCAGACTTAGTAAATAATGCACATACATACACAAGCATACACACACACACTTAAGTTAGTCCAAAGGAAATGATTGCTATTGCAAAGGTATAAACTGAAAAATGAGGAAATGCTGGAATGTATGCTACTGGAGAAATTTCATTCACACTCTCTACATGTAAATATTACATACAGCAATAAATAGTGTGCAATCATAAAACTAAAGGTTATATCATAATGTTGAGGTAATCATAAGGGAACAGAATTCAAGTTTGATGGACAGTCTTCTTTCAGACATATATACACAGAGAATAATTTGCCATTACAATGCTCATAATTTACATTTTTCTTTTCAGTAATACAGCATGTATTAGTAAAGCAACTGCAGGATCACATTCTTTTGATAAAACTGTTTGTAAGATATTAATTATATTGAAAAAATACTCTGAATTTCCCAACAGCACAATTTTTAAAGTTCTTTTCAGTTGGTGGTTTGTTGGGGGTTTTTTGTGTGTTGCTTTTTGTTGTTGTTGTTGTTGTTGTTTTGGGGTTTTTTTTGTATTTTGGAGTCATCAAGATATCAAAGGCTGGCTTTAACAGTGTAACTTTTTGGACTAAGCCATGACGGTTGGAGAAAATGACAAATCACTTCCATGTTACAGCATATTTTGGATATGACAATGACAATAATGTCAGCATACTCTGCTGATAAGCAAATATAAAAAGGGTAAATGTTGCTGTTTAGGCACCTCCATTGACCAGATCCTTGTATCCACTCATTAGAAGCTCTACAACATGTCTGAAATCTGTAATTCCTGACCTGCCATGCAATGAACAAATATTTTTTAAGTAAAGGAACAAACCTACCTGTCTTGAAGGATGTACACTGCACTTGAATTTCAGTCTACCTTCTCATAGTTTTTCCTTATGCATCACTTCTTCTCCCTCCACTGACAAAAGGATAGCATTTAGCTCTCCCTGCACTTCTGTTGCTCCATCCTTACCTTTTCCAAAATGCTGGAATGGCATCTGGAGCAGCCTGCTCTTGCCTTGTTCTTTGGTATCAGCAGCAACAAAAATGAAACTCAACTCCAGAATGGCAAGAACTGAAAGGTAATTACTTGCACACAAAATTAAATTAAATTTTGTTTCTCATTTTTGAAGTATAATTTTGTGCTGTTTACTGCCATTTTTCTCCACCGTTGAATAATTATGGATGATTTTTTCACTACTCAGTTAACTACCATTAAATTTAGATAGATGTTGGTTGGTTAAAAGGAGAGTTCATGAAAATCTTCTTTAGAAAGGAATAAAAGTCTGGTATGACATAATAGCTGGTGATGCTAACTGCAAATTTCTTTACAGTCTCTGTAGCTCATCTGTCCAATCAGACTGTAGCAGTCCACAGTAATGTGGTGTGTCTTCCACAAGACCCAAACAATATATGACGGTAAAGCACATTCATTACCAATCAAGTGTGAAGAAATTAAGGCTGAGGCACAGAAAGCTAGATTTCAGAGCCATGTCAACAAGACAATTTAATTAAGAATGGAGCATAAATTCAGACCAAGGCACCTAAAAGCTGAAAATTCAGCTCATGCTAAAAGCAACAAACTGACGTTTCCTGCTAGACTTTAGTACCCTGTTCTCCCTTGATGCCTGCTATCATTATTGGAGCACAGATGGTGAAAAAACACGTACTGTTCAAATTTACTGTGTTCATTCACAAGGGTGTTAGTTAAGAAAATAGTGTTAGTCTAAACATTATACCTCCATTTATTCTCTTTTTCATTATTTTTTTTTCATTTTTCAATACTAAAATAAATAAAACCGGATTTGCAGTTGCCAAAATGTTCCATATACTTTCTAATAATGGAAAGTACATGATGGCTGGTTTGCAGACATTGCAGTCTATTACAGAACAAGGTAATTAAAATTACAAACTTTAAAAACACATGTAATTTCCTCAATGATTCTTAATGCCCTCTCTAGAGTCATTACAGCCATTGTGTAAGTATCTTATTATAGGGTTATTAGACATGATCTTTACTTGATCATCTCAAATTACTCTTCACTGACAAGTCAAGTTGGCTGTTGCAAAGTTCCCTCACTGAAAACGTTTGGTGACTCATTGATTTCACAGATGCTAATAGCTAAAAAAGAGACTCGTGGTCCAAGTTAACAACAGGAGTACAGTATCTTCTTATTAATCATTTAGGAGATAGATAAGTGCTAGATTAATAAATATTGCAGATTATATTAAATGATAGCCCTAAAAAGACAGTCTGAAACAATAAAATATATCTTACTTATATAAAAGAAACTAGAAGAGCAGCTGGAAACAAAGTAAAATAGCATCCCATAATAACAATGACGAAAGGGCCTGAAATCAGGCTTTTCGGCTTGCACTTAGCATACCATGGACTGATTTTCTTAAGTGCTTAGTACCAACAGAAAGCTCTATTTGTATTTAAATATAAACTGGGATTAATTAAAGGCACATGGATTTGAAATCCTCATTATAATAATCTTTTTTCTAAGTCTATATTTTAGTAGGTAGCAGGCAAGTTTTTAACCCATGTTACATTCTGCTGAACTTACTGCTTTATTGTCTCCCTGATTTCTGTGTGTGTCTGTGTGCACGTGCACGCGTGTATCCTAATCAGCCTTCTTCTTCTACCTATTCCTCAGTTTCACCTCCTGCAAACTGATGAACTATTAATTGGAAAGCATTATCTTAGGTTTTAATGCATAGAATTGCCAGGGTTGGAAGGGACCTTAAAGATCACCTAATTCCAATCCCCCTGCCATGGGCCGGGACATCTCCCACTCGATCCAGTTGCTCAGAGCCCCATCCAGCCTGGCCTTAAAAACTTCCAGGGATGGGGCTTCCACCCCCTCTCTGGGCAGCCTGTTCCAGTGTCTCACCACCCTCATGGTGAAGAACTTCCTAAAGTCCAATCTGAATCATCCCATCTCTAGTTTTAATCCATTCCCTCTAGTCCTACCATTACCCGACATCCTAAAAAGTCCCTCACCAGCTTTCTTCTAGGCCCCCTTAAGATACTGGTAGGCCACTATAAGGTCTCCTCGGAGCCTTCTTTTCTCCAGGCTGAACAACCCCAACTCTCTCAGTCTGTCTCCATAGGAGGGGTGCTTCAGCCCTCTGATCATCCTCATGGCCCTTCTTTGAACATGTTCCAGCATGTCCGTATCTTTCTTGTAGTAGGGGCTCCAGAACTGGACACAGTACTCCAGGTGGGGTCTCACCAGAGTGGAGTAGAGGGGGAGAATCACCTCCCTTGACCTGCTGGCCACGCTTCTCTTGATGCAGTCCAGGATATGATTGGCTTTCTGGGCTGCAAGTGCACACTGACAGCTCATGTTGAGCCTCACGTCCACCAGCACCCCCAAGTCCTTTTCTTCAGGGCTGCTCTCAAGCCAGTCACTGCCCAGCCTATATCAGTGCTTGGGATTGCCCTGACCAGGATGGAGGACCTTGCACTTGGTCTTGTTGAACTTCATGAAGCTGGCATGGGCCTACCTTTCCAGCCTGTCAAGGTCTCTCTGGATTGCATCCCTTCCCTCCGGCATGTCAGCCGCCCCACACAGCTTGGTGTCGTCGGCAAACTTGCTGAGGGTGCACTCTATGCAACTCACTTAATTTATAGTCTTTCTATGTCTACACTAAATACTGACAAATACTTTGACACCAATTCAACTTTTGTGTTCCCCTTCAGAATTTTCATTGTTTTTCCCCCTCATACTCAATGAGGTGATTGTTGGGTTTTTCAATCAGATCTTGCCTAATCTTCTCTTTTTATGTGTTTTTATCATATGCTGTCCAATTTATGTATCTGCTATCTAATTTTTGCAGTCTTTTGCAATTTATAAAGACTTTGTAGAGGTTTTCTGATCAAAACCAGAAAAGTTCAAAAGATGCAGGTTATAGGGCCCGAGTCCTCATTTAATCCTTGCTATCAGTCCTACCATCTACTTTCCCTTGAATACATACTTTATCATACTGCAAACACACTGAAACCCAGTCCTGGGCATATGCTAACTGGCTGCAGAATCCTAATGGTGCACAACTCATTTTGAATTAGAATCAGTTTTACCTGTTCCATTCCTTCTCCAGATTTGTATAATAAAATTTATCTGTAAGACGGTCTCTAAACACAAGCATGGGCGGTCCATCTAGTCCAGTACCCTGTCCCCAACAGTGGCTAGTAAGAGCACCTGGTCCAGGAGGAATACAGAACGGGGCAAACATACCTTCCATAGTGTGCTGTCCCAGCTTGCAGGTTGTGGCTGAGCCAACTGTGGTTCTTTGTGTTGATGATCACCTCTCTTCTGAGGATTTTTTCAAAGGCTTTTGGTATGCAAATCTTCCTGACATTCAAGACATCCGGAACAAGGTGTGCCACAGTTTACTTACCCACCGTGTGAAAAACTTCTTTTGTCTTTGGTGGATCTCCAATTTAATTCGGTTTACTTCTCCAGTTTCAGTATTATAAAACCAGTTTATATTAAATATGTAAGAACTGCCTAGCTGCTTTCTCATAGTTAGCCATGTTTTTATGACTCTCTCTCGTATCTCCCTCATACCATAATTTCTCCAAATTGTAGAGCTCTTGACTAGTAAGTTGCCCCTTGCTCCATCTCTTTAGCCCTTCTTTATATATTTTCTTACTTTATTTTCTTGTATACCAGATGAAGGCACATCACAGATTTTTGCAGCAGCTTAATGATATTTTTATTTTGTTCCTCAGAGCTTTCTTAATAATCTTAGATGTCTTTAGAATACCGAGAAATTAATGCAGGCCAAATCTATATTTGCTGTAAACCAAACAGAGCTCTGAATTTGGCTTGCTGCATGTATAAAATATGGCATAGTCTAATTCATAATGTATTACATAAAATGCATACTTAAGGAAATGACATTTTGAATTTTAGGCAAAAACTATACATCAGAGGTACTGACCACTTTCATGATTCCCCTTTCTTAATTGAAAATTTCCACAAATTTAGTCACTTTCGTCTTTCACACTACTTTAGATATTCTGGAAAATAAAATGGCAAAGCCATGAGGTGCAGAGAAGTGCACCTGCAGTAACAGATATTGATTAATCATGTAAAGCAGATCAATGAGGAGTTAGCACTCATTCATGGACGTTTGTTACTGTGGAATTCAGGTTTACCTGGTCTACATGGCAAACGAGCTCAATGTTGGCAAATGTATGTAAATAAACCCATTTCAGCAGAAGTGCTGACTCACAGACATTACATACCGTATTATGTCAACAGTATCGGCACCACATTTTTCATTGTTTCCCACATTCTTCTGTAATGGGCACCTTATTCACTTGGAAGCGCAAGGAAGATGAGCTGCCAAATTATATTTGCAACTCTCACTACAATTTATCATGAGGGAGACTCTGGGACCATTGAAAGCTCCACATATTCTCCTTCAGATGCATCATGCTTTGTAGCTAGACTGTAGCTTTATCATTCAAATAACCCCGAGGACTGGTGGTTTTGATAAATAGAAGCTTCGTTCTGTATTGTCTGTGGCTTGTGTCCTTCCTTTCTCAATAGATGAGCAGCAGCTGAGAGAAAAGAGGTCACTAAAACCCCTTAATTACAGAGCCGGAACTGCACCACTTTCATACTCCCAAAATAACAAAGCTTACGTAAAAACATTAACAGCATGAAATTACAGAATATTGGAAACAGCTAGCATGACAAAGATTCAGTAAAGGTAAACAAAAACTGCATTTAGACAACTTTACATATAGACAAAATGTTAGACTGTAGACAATTCTGTAATTAACAACAGAAGCAATCTCTCTCATAATGGTAATGATGTTGCCTCAAAATCAAACCTTTTGGGAACAAGCCATCATCTTTAAAACCATGGATTATTGCTACTTGCATTGTACTAGGGCTGCCCATTCTTATTGTACCAAAATGTTGCTCTGTGGAGCTTCCCATCTCCTGTGGAAACCCAGAGGAGTACGATTCTTTGCTAAGTCAGACTTCAGCAATGGCAGACCTAAAAGAACCCACGCAACAACAGAGACAACAACAAAACCTTAAGCCAAAGTACCCTCCTTCTAATTTGCTGTTTAGGTCATAATGACCTAAACCCTTATATGTTTCAGATCAACCCTGTAGTACGAGATCATATCAAAACAAAGGAAATCATGAAGTTTCCTAATGAGATGTCATTGAACAAAAGTTAAAATCAATACAAGTTGGGTATATTTTTAATACAAAATGATTACACACTAGATGAGTTTTGCCTTTAAGCCGTGATTAAAGAACCTGACAAAATTGAACTTTGCCATATTTGAAGAGTAGACCACAACAGAGGACTTAGGCATTGAGGCACTTTAACCTCGTGATTAACTTTTTAGCATCTGCCTTGGCATAGCGCAAGTAGGAGCTGTTCCACTGTAGCCATTACCGCTGTAAAAGAACAAGTGGAGCTCCTGGTTACTGTGGTAATTAGAAATCCTATGACACTTATTAAAAGTGTAGGAGCATTAACATCAGAGCTCCATTTAAATTCCCATTTAGATGATTATCGTTAGCTCAATTTTGACCTTTTGCTGTTTCAGCTGGCTGTCATATTTCTCATTTAACCTCCTAAAGACTAGCAGCATCATTACTGTTGTGATCCAGTCACTGGTCAGGTGCTGCAAGCATAAAACTTGCAAAAGCCATTGGTGCATCTTTTAGTAGGAAAGGTTGGGTCACTATTTTGTCTTCCCTTTTTGGAATTCCTGTTTCCAAGCTTCCTCAGGGATTCTCTTCTGGAAAGGTAAGAATTTAACATTAACAACCTGGCCGCTGTCTCACGGTCCCTAAACCCTGCACCAGTACTTCATGTCCCTGCAGCACAGCAATGCAGCCGCCTTCTGTCCCTGCGCGCAGCTGACAAGGGCAGAGGTAGCCTTTGGCCACTTCTCACTCCTCAGCGTCTAACGCAGTGGCTCCCTGTATCCTGGGACTCAGTAGAGCTGCCATCTGACACCAGATGCACGCATGGCATCTGACTTCAGCTGCAGCCCCAGTGCACTGGGTATGAGTCGTCTCCATACGGTCGTATGGCACCAGCTTTATATGCTGCACGCCTGCCACTGCCACAGCACTGAGTCAACCGAGCACAGGGTGTGTTCAGCAGTGTCTGTTACATTTTAAAGATAGGAAGAAAAAACATCCCAGACGTGCAAGCAAATAAGCCCCACTCTGCTACTGTGAACAAAGACAAACCCTACCCTTCCCTGGGCATGGAATGCAGCTGGCAGTTACTGGCACTTTTCATCAGAGGGTGCAGAGTCTGGTCCTGCACGTTGACTTGCACAAGTAATCATGAACTTCTAAAAGTGAGATCAGCAATAACAATTAAAAAGGAGTCACACCATACAAGCAAAGTATGCTGTTGATGTTTTATTCACATACAAACACATTCCTAAATCATCTCTAGGCTATTATCATCTTAAACACAAAAAGTGCACCTAGCTGCATTTTCAGTTTTTGTGCGTTGGAGACTTCTGTCATCACACCAAGAAAGCAGTTTCTGTATTTTGTTGAAACAGAAGAACCTGAAGGCATTTTTCCTCATATATAGAACCGCAATATTGAGTGTACTGCTTTGGGATAACCTTCAAGTTGCTGCATCTCTACTTCAAGCTGAGAGTGGCAAACTGCATGTGACTCATTGCAGTTGCTGGAGAAAAGACAGACATCAGTGCTGTGTCTCAGTTTCTTCAGAGATAAGCGTCTGTTTTGGAGAATCAGTTAAAAATTGAGGCTTATACAATGAGAAAACAATTCCGTCCTCCCCCTAGGGAGCAAGCAGCTCATCTGCCTTTTCTCTCAAGATGCTGTTGTTTTTCCAAGGAGTCTCCTTCTTCGGCATCCACTCTGCTCCTGGCTGTGGAAGAGCTTTCCTACATTTGCTGCTTTACACTGAGGTGGGGAGGTCTGTGTTGTAGGTCCAAACATGCGTGGTATCATAGTTATAAGCATTAAATCGAGATCCACATTTCCCCGGAAGCTGGATCCCTGTTTTTCATTCTCAGATTAGTAAATATTATTCCAGACAGAACAAGCAAATTGTCAAAGGTGTGGAGGACACCTTGTAAGGGATGGACTGTAGATTCCCTGATGAGGGGCAGACGGCCCTCCAAGCCTTCAATGGAATGCCTCAAACACTCGCAAGGAAATAAATAATGCAGGCCTGGCCTTCGAGGAACTGATAAGGCTAACAATTCTGGCACCTGGAAGTGTGGGAGAACTGTCTTGTGAAGACAGGATAGTTCTGCCACTCGTGTGGTGAGCTTGCTAGTTCTCAGTTCTCAAGACCATTGTTTCTGATGAGTGACCTTTGCTTCATCATCCGTGAAATGCATATGAAAGCGTACACCCCTGCATATGCTAATGAAGATGACAGAGATCATGCTAAACACGTATGACTTTGGCACTCGTCTCTCCACCCAAATCATGCTACACGTCACCTGGGAGAAGGGAGAAACCTGAGACGAGGCTGTCCTCAGCAAGGGGGGTGGACCATGCTAATTCAGCAAACATAAAAGGGGAAAATAAGTGCCCCTAGGGGGGAACAAAGAAGAAACAATAGAATAAGATAGTGCCTGGGAAGATTCTTCCCAAGAAAGAAGATTGTGCCTGGGAAGATTCTTCCCAAGAAAGAAGATTGTGCCTGGGAATATTTTTCCAAGAAAGAAGATTATGCCTGGGAAGATTCCCTGAAAAGGATGCGGGAACCAGGACCGGTGATCTCTTTGTCTTTTTTCTCCATCTTTTCCTTTCTCTATCCCTCAGTTTCTCTTTTCTCTTAGAATTGTTAAGTAACAGTTAGAGTTGTTAAGTAACGACCTTAAGTATGACCTTAAGTGCTGCTTGCCATAAGTTGTCCTATACCTGTTGTTAAGTAACACAATGCATACCTCACCACTTGCCATAATTTGTTATATACCTCACCAATTATCATGGACTTCTTAAGACCTATACTAACTATTTTGGGAAGCTAATAAATGTTTCTATATGGACCTTGAGATTTATCTCACCGTAGTCCGCACTGTTGAGAATTTACGAATCTGAAGTCACTTACCCTCCCTCTTTACTGGGAGGTGGGACGTGACACACATTAGCTAACTAAAGAGCTAAAATAACATTAGCTTGATTCTGTCTGGGTTATCTCTGAGCCCATCAGCCAGCATTATCTTTCTAGAGCCTCGTGAAGGTTTAACTTAAAAGAGTAATTCTTGGTCTCTTGATGTGTTTAGATTAATATATAACACCTTTTTCTTTTTTTTGGTAAGAAAGAAGTGCTTTATCAAACATAAGTAATTAGGTTTAACGGAGAAGAAAGTGGATGAACTGTAATAGTCTGTGATAGAGAGGAAATCAGTCCACATCACCTCATGTGCACTCTGTGCCTTAATCAGTCTGCGAGCAACCTCTATTCAGGGATAATAAAGCGTGTCAGCTTACCGGGAAGGTACCATTTCACTTCCAACCAGCCCCAACACAAACAAACATGCTGGCCACAGGCAGGGAACAATCCAAGTGTAATCCCATGACAGAAATAAAGTTCCACACAAGGAGCAACAGGGATGTGGGGCCTTCCTGAACGAGGACTAGGGAAGGAGAGAGCAGAACTGATCCAGCACCGTCTGATCAGAGCCTGAGTCTGCATGATGGTTTAAAGGTACCAACAGGACATATGGGAGGGCTCCTTGGATAAGGGCAAGATCCATCTTATGAGTTTATCGTAACTGGTAGAGGATATTGCTTTAAATCCTCTTGGATTTAAAATCCTTTGGTGCATATTTTACTTTGGGTATTAAGGGATAAAGGGGATGGGAATACTACTGCTTCCTTTGGAAGAGACATGGCTAGAAGCCTGCATGATATCAACAGAAAATACTTTTTGATAAATCCTCCATTACTCATAAAGTTCAGTGAATGACCGGTGTCATAAAGTGCAATGCACAGTCCACTATGGGGCAAAGAGCACACCGCCAGGGGAAGGGTAAAGGAATTTATCCTTTTACTCTACAGATATTATTTAACCTCAAGGAGTTACACTGTGTGGATCTCTGACTACACCCCATACCCCACAGCACTGAGTGATGAGGATCAGTGATATATTAACAAGTGTGTTATTTCTTAATTTCTTAAACAGAAAAATAAAATGAGCAACTTGTTTTGGAAACAGCAATTTAGATGAATTACATATATTTATAGAATTAGATATTATGTTATTTAAACACAGATACCTGTAGATGCATTAGTGAGACAAGATTAAAAGCAGAAAGGAATAATCTTTGTTACAACACTGCACCTCTCTGCAGTATATTTTTGGATACTGCTTTGGTAATTAAAAACTTTATGAGCAGTTCATTGCAGAATAGTAAAAATGTGTTAAAATCCATTAGCACAGATTGAACATATTCATGAAATGCTTCTTTGGTACAATAATGAAATTCACTTCACTTTTTTTCCCCTCCTTTTAGTGAGAAATTATTCCATTGGAAAGACAAAATAAATTGAGTAAATTGTGAATAAAATGCAGTATAAATGAAAACAGTTATTTTAAACCAAGTCATGCAAGCTTTTTATTTATGCACCAACTTTCATCTAATAAAAAAATCTGTGCCATTCTTAACTCTTAGGCAAAAATCCCAGCAACATAGCAGATGTGAGCTAGATAAACTTGCGCTTCCACAAAAGTATCTGGGAAGCTGCTATTGTGAACCCTTGTGCTACTAAAAAGCTGTGATATTGGGAAATAAGGAATCTACACAATAGAATTAAATGGCATTTTTTTATGTCGTTCATTTCTTTCATCGCTGATTTCATGCGCATTTTTAAAGTTGGCTTATTTTTCTCTTGCTCACAAACAGGCCAGAACACACAGATAAGAAAATGTTCCTCGGAGAGTGATTGTTAAAGGTAAAATATGGTGCTTCCTAACAGGAACAAAAAAATGCACACCTAGAAAGGAAGGAAGGCCACTGTAATGAAGACATTGTTATTTTAACTCCGAATGTTTGGAAAATTTCCTCAGATTTTAATAAGTAGCCATGGTCTTGTTAGAATCAATGTCAATTGCTGTATACATCAGAACCAAAAGATACATAAAATTGATCTATGAAAGCCAATTACAAAATCCTAAATGTCAGTTGCTTTGTTTTCCTCGGAACTCAGGATCATGTACATCACAAACTTGAAATTATGCTAACAAATTCCTTTGGAAATCTTTCCCAGCAACTTGCAATGCCATATTTGTTTTTCATGATATGTTACATAGCCATTAAAATGAAAATTAGAAGCTCAAAGGGCAAACTAATCTATCATGGCAGTTTGGTACAAGATATTTGAAACCAAATGAGCACAGACCAACACTACTATAAATATGTTATTATTAAGGTCAAGTATAATTGATATGAAATCCAGGTGAATAAGGGAATAGTTGCCTTTCCATCTGCTGAGAGTGTAGATAGCTCTTCTTTTTAAAATAAAACTAATTAACTATGTAACTTTATTTTTCTTCCTAGGCTCCTCTCTGTCTCCAAATTAGTTCTGAGGGACTACACAGGTTTACCTTACCTTAATTTGTAGCTACATTAATTTGTAGCCACATTAATTTGTAGCCTTCCTTCTCAGTGTTTCTGAAGCATTTCTTCCTTGTCAGTCATGATGTCTTCCCTACTTGAAGCAACGCATCTCCTTTTGGATACAGGTTGTGCCATCTGGCAGAGCTGGTGGACCAGTTACTTGGCATACGATAGACAAAGTTACACCTGGAAAGCGTGGGTACATCTGTGTGGACAGTTGTTGCCTCAGGTCTAGCTGGCTTGTATCTTCCTTTCTGTGATGCCAAACGTATAATTTATTGTCTGGAATTATTCGGTGTTCACAGCTCTTATTTACTCATGGATTGTACCCGATTCCTGGGCAGAGTATGCAATATGCTTATTATAGGGGGGAAAAATTAAAACAGGATTGGAAGGGGAGGACCAAAAGGTAGCATTGTATCTAGAGGTGACCCGTCTCTTTGAACATCTATGTCTTTTGGGGATAAATTGCATATTTCAGTATGAGCGCTGTATTCTAATACTCCCGGGCCACCTCCTGCTCTGGGAGCTCAGCTTGCGTTGCCCCAGGGAGGGAGGCTGATGGAGGGGTTCAGCTCACACCCCCCACAACGCTGCAATGTGTGCAGGCTCCTCCTTGCTTCAGGTGACAGAAAGTGCCCCCCATTCCCTTATCCTGCCTCTTGCACTGACCATTAACAAGCAGATACCTGCTTGACCGTTAACAAAGAGATACTTGTCCACATTCTGTAAAAGAGCATTTACCATCTACTTAGTGCAAAAGACAGACTGAAGCATCTTTTTCTTAAACTGATCCAAAACTCCAGTGCACTATTACAGTCCCTGAAACAGTGCGGACATTAAACAGAAAGAAAAAGATTTAAAGCCAGGAGTTCCCAGGTGTTCACTGCTTCTTTGGTGGATATCTGCAGATTAATGTGGATAAGAATTATTAACAAGATGAAAACTTTGGAAAAACCCCTGTAAGTGGAACTGCTACATTAAGAGACACAAGGAAACAGTTGTGCTAAGAAACATAAAATTAAATTTTGTTTTAGGCTTCAGTACATAGTGTAGCTACGTACTACATAGATATTTCTGCACATAGCTATTCTGTTTCTGGTTAGCTGCTTTCAGAATGCTATAGGTGGCAGAATACACACTGTTTTTCAAATTTCGTCATGACGCAGAACTCTTCCTTGTGTCAGCTTGGACAATGTATTCTCCACGTAATAAGCTTGCCATATATTATGCAAAACTGAATTAAAAATGTAATTGGAGGGGAAAAAAAAAAAAAAGGAAAACCTCAATTATCAAACATTGGAACAGGCTGCCCAGGGGAGTGGTGGAATTGCCATCCCTGGAGATATTTAAAAGACGGGTAGATGTGGTGCTTAGGGACGAGGTTTAGTGGTGATTTTAGCAGTGTTAGGTTAATGGTTGGACTTGATGATCATACAGGTCTCTTCCAATCTAGACGATTCTATGATTCTATGATTCTTCCCTGTACTACGTCTTTGTTGAAGCCAATCAGTTGCACAGAAAAATAAATAAGGTTGAACATCACCTGAACTGCTTACAGCCTCATTTAACTTCTGTGTCAATAGATTTGTCTTTCCTCCTTCACATCCATATACTCTGTGTATAGTTGCTAGGTGGAAAAGATGTAACGAAATTAATTTGCTTTACTAAAAGAGATAAACAGTAGATCTAATATTGTCTAGTATTAATATATGAAGACAAAAATAAGTTGCCCCTGGGAATTGTTTAAATCTTCCATAACTGTATGGAATGGTTAAACTACAGAATCAAATTAGTTTGTTTTAAGAGACTTGCAAAACTTTACTTGTTTCCCATAATATACAAAATATGTAAATCACTTTTTACTTTGGATAAAATCATGCCTATTATCAATTTAAAAGGCAGAATTGGCCCACGGAATCCTGGAAGTCATGGCAGCAGGAATACTGAGATTCTTCAGAACAGTTAGAATTAAATTTGCTGGAAGAGAGATACCAAAAGTGAACAGTTCTGTGCAGTACTGTGACTTAGGAGTCTAAGCTTTTCAGTATTAAAAATACGCATTATGTATCTCTCTTTTTTTGGTTAGCAGATCATCCATGAATCAATATTTGTTATTCATGAGAATTTGCTGAATACACGGGACAAGTAATTAATTAGTTCTTTAAATTCAGTATGCTTATTCTTTGCTGTTAGCATTGTTTGGTTGCTCACCTATAGCATTTTTCTTTCTTTGTTGATGATAAATTTGTCAAACATATAAGTCACGCACTT
Organism: Rissa tridactyla; assembly: GCF_028500815.1. Lineage (NCBI taxonomy): Eukaryota > Metazoa > Chordata > Aves > Charadriiformes > Laridae > Rissa > Rissa tridactyla. The sequence goes on from NC_071466.1 coordinate 94,119,460, forward strand.
CTAGTAGGAGCCTCTGGTGGTTAAATATCAGACTAAAATTGAATTTAGAAAGATTATCTGTTTGTTTTCAGAAAACTTTTGTGATCCCTGAACTAATTTTAAAGGCTTTGAAAGGATACCAAGGGGAAAAGCAAATTATTTTTTTTTTGTGATTTTAAATTTACCATTAGAAACTTGTTAGGGATACAAAATTTTTATTTTATTTTTTAAGGGAAGAACACTTATGGTCAAACATATGGCAACCTAATCTATAATTAACAGATCTTAATACTTTACATAATTCACAGAAATATTTGAAAAGTGGGTTATAGATTTCCTTCATTTTACTTGTTGAATTGTGCCTTGTTAATATCTGCAATATATGTGAACTTGTTTTAACATTTTCAAGAACGTACTTCTTGCATACCTAATAGGCTTAAAATACCTTTTCAAAAGAGTCTCATTTCTTGAAATGAGAAATTGCTTCTTTGGAAGACCTTTCCCATTGCATTGTGTCTGAACCTGATGCTTACAATCATTTCCCAGCACAAGTTGGTAACTTTTATTTGTTCCTTTACAAAAGCAGTCAGTCGTGTAGATAATGGCAATGAAAAATACTGTAGTAAGTCATTGCCATTAAGGATTCGGAAAAGTTTTCATTAACAATATGTTTATTGTATTGTGTGAACAAAAGAAAAGCATACAAGGATCAGCAAGGTACTAAATATAGTTAATATACCAATGGAAAAGTATTACACGGAAGAGTGAATTCCACAGTGGTAACTTAACAGTTACCCCACACTTCCTTCCAAGGTTTCGTAATAATAAATTTAATCAAATATACCTAACAAAAATAACTTTAACATTGTTAAGAATGGATTGTAATTTTACAGGTTATCAGTCACTGCGTTTCTACACCTGTGCATTGTGTTATTGATAGGATGATGTGAAGCTGACTTAGCCAAGTGTTGATTTAGTAACACTTTTCTGTAAAAGAAAAAATATCACTTCATTTGAAATACCCCAAAAATAATAGACATAAGAATATAACTTTGAATAGCTGATGAAAGCAGGCAGCTGTACAGATGTAAACCACTGGTCAGCTTAGTTTCCTGTCCCCAAATCCACAGATGAAGTAGTGCCCTGACCAAGAAGGGAAGGAAAAGAGACAAGAGGAAGAGAAATACATCCTGGCTCTGTAAGACATCTCTTAAAGGCAGAATTCAATTAAATAGGGCCTTCAAGAAATCTCTTACTGGCCTTGATAATCAAAATGCACAGGACTAATATTTGCAATTTTAAGCATTGAAAGAAAGTCTTGAATCTGCAGTGCTGATAAAACTGTTCTGCAGCTGAGACTAGAAGCCTCTGATTATGAATGGGAAATCTCCTGTACTCTTGTACATGGCTCAGTCTCCTGTGCATAGCTTTTAAAGCCAAGAAACTGCAGATGGTACAAATGGGTTAGTTTTGTGCTTTTCTTCAGCCATCTATTAAAGTTGCATCTATTAAGTTACAAGACTTACCTTCTGTTTGTGAAGACTTACTTCCCTGGGAAGGCTAAGGATTACTTCCTGCTTTCATTTTTGGGAAAGGACTTCCTTGCCTTCATATCCAGGCAAGCCAAGGGCCCAGCCAAACATGACAAAGAAAAAAATTCCAAAGCTTACATTTACCACCCCTTCAAGAAGTCCAAGACTGCCCTGTCTCACATTTTTATTTTCTGAAATAGATTTTCAAGAGCATTAGACACCTGAATACAGTAGAATATTTGAAACAGTTGTAAAGCTCAATGCTATTTCCTGGCATATCACACATAAATATGGTGAGATGTATGAGAAAGTTCCTCTTTCTTTCTCCTGCTACCTTTCACATTTCCAAAGCAAATCTTCCATGAGTTTATTGTCACTGTTTAAGGGGATGGAGTTTCAGAGTCACACCTCATATGAAATGAGAATAAGTATGCTCTTTAGTTATTTCACTGCCAAATTGGTTCTGCTACACATAGCCGAAGGAGCAAATGTGAACTCCATGTTCTGCAGTAAGAAGCACCGTAGCAGAATAAGCTTACCAACATAAAAATAACATGTAGGCATGCAGAACCAGCTGTTGTTTTAGGAACTATTGAAACAATGCAGACAATAGAGGAAACCCGTCTATTAATGCCCAACTCCAACCTTAGAGGGTACTTTAAAAATGTGTCTTTAGCACTTATTCCTCTCCTCAGTAGGCATGGTTGTTTTACTGAAGACCTCCCAAAGTCATGGCATGGCTTTCTACTTAAATAATTAACTTGCCACAGCAAAGATAAGAAATGTTTCCTAGAAACTGAAAGTGTGTATTTTGGAAAAAGTGACAGAGATTTCAATCTTAAACACTGTTATCAAATATATCACTGGGGCAGGAGAAATACAGGTACAGTTGGTTCTACATAATAGTCCAAACTTTCTCTGAAGTAACACAGATGGGTTTTCCTTCTTGTTGCAGAAGAAACTTTTTAATCCCAGGCTGGACTACTTACAGCAGCCTTTTCCCCTCAAGGAAGTCCTGTATTACTGAATTGGTGTGGTTCAAAATGTGGCTGCTGCCATCACTCCAGGAAAAAGACAGTCGCTGGAGTACACGTCAGCTGTGTTGCTCTTGTTGCCCTGAGCAACTCTGCCTCTGCCCAAGAAGTATTCAGCGGTGTGGCTGCTGCTGTTCTTTGCGCTCACAGCTCCTTACTTAGAAAGAGATAAAAGAAAACTTCTACTTTTGCTGGGTTTGTGTGTCTTGATGATCTGATTTTTGTTGTTTCATTTCAGCCCTCCAGCATCCTGTACCTCCGTAAGAGTTGTCCTTGCATTTTCTGGCCCCATATTTTCTTCCAGACCATTGTAATTACTTCCAGAGATCCCACTATTCCTCTGCCTTTTCAGCCATGGGAGTTTGTATCTCTTTCCTTTTAGTGTGTATATGTGCTGGTTTGAAAGGCACCATGTGTCATCTGTCCTCAGAATTTCTTGAAATAGTGCCAGGTCACAAAAACCATAGTTGCAGTACTGGTATCAAGTAATTTATCTTCATGGGAAGATGCTGAGAAATAGGGAGAAGTGCAATAAGACAGAAAATGGAGAAATTATTATTGAAAATTCAGTCTTAGGACCGAGAGGGAATGATTAATTAAGCTAAATGTTTGGAAATTTGCTTAAACCATTCATAGCTGTAGCAAATTATTCATGACTGATTTGGAAAAAAAGCTCACGATGCCATGGACTTCATGCTACACATCAAACTTGTTTTAGTCATGATTCAAACCTCTGAAAATATCTGCACAAAATAATCCTGTACCATCAGCAAACAAAGTTGTGCCACAAGGTTTTGATTTTTTTAATGGTTCAATAGCAACCTTTGAGTAAATAGAAATAATTAAAAACAACAAAATCAAATCTTATTCTCGCAGCAAGTAAAATTCACTATGCCGGCACTGTGGCATGTGGTCAAGCGTTATCCTTTCATCTTACAGAAATTACTGCTGCTAGAACGCACTCTTTGATGAGAGTGGAGGATCATTTGGGAAACAAAAACCCCTCTACTTCTCATAAATTTTGTTATTTGTGTTCAAAAAGAAAAAAAAAATGCAAATGAAAATACACACTTTGAAAACAAATGGCATACAAGTCACATTTGCAGGCTCCTTTTTATAGGAAACATTGATTTACTTGTTATAAGCAGTAAAAGATATAAAGCTGCCCACATAACACTGTAGGTTACCTAATATATACATCCTTTCAATTTTACTGTACTGTGCCATAGTAGAGGCAAGATAATGCTGACCAAGCATATGCCATTCTAGCAACAGAAACTGAACGGTGGGCATGGATATTCTTGCAGTATGCAATATTCTTGAAATAAGGAATCTTCTTTTTTAGGATGTATTACTTCTTCTTGCAAGCATCCGATTAAGCAGCTGCACGCATACCTCAAATCAATTTTTATAACAAAAAAGAGGACACAGAAAAAGGAATTTAAATTAAGTAGTCAATAAAAGGTAAGAAGCAACCTTGAAGTGAAATAAAAAGCCAAAGGGATGTTAGAACTTCAAAACAAAATCAGGCCTCCTCTTCAGTGTGTGTAAGTGAAAAGGATATTTGATCCTTTCTACATCCTTGAAGTACCGTGGCTGAAAGTAATGCTTTGCACCGTAATGCTTCATTAGTTCAAAGCGCTGTGTAAACATTAGCTAATGAAATCTCATAGTATCTCTGCAAGGCAAGCTCTATTTCTCTTACATGACAGATAGGAAAACCGAGATGTGTTTCTTGTCCAAGGACACACTCCAAAATATGTACGGCACTGGAACCCTTATTTTCTGGTCCGTGGTCATTTCCTTTAGCTTACAGTGATTTTCAGTCTACTTCAAGTACATATTAAGAATGCCTTAACTCTCAACAAATTACAGGTAGCAGAAATAAATGTTTTTATTGAAAGTATTATATAAAATGTAGAAATGTAACTGCAATAATTTAGGAGGTTTTGATTAATTAAAAATGCATTATTTTCTTTCTTCACTCCAATACATGCAAAATCAGAAATGTAGGGTCATAAATCAAATGCGTTATTTTAATAATGTTATTGTTGTGCAAATATTCCACATGACTGTACAGAATGATGTGCTTCATTTGATAGTTCATAGACAAATCAACTACAGGCAGGTAAGGCACTAAAATTCACTTAAGTTGAGCTGTTCTCATAGAGTACGAATTCAGGTGTGAAACCGGATGGACAAGCACTTCAAATCAAAATTCCAAACTCTGCAAGAAAGCAGCTTAGGATACAGCCCAGTTCTGCAAAGTTCCTACGTACAGTTCAGTGAACTTGGTTTTTGTAGCAAACTTAAAAGCCAGAGAATTGGGCCTGAATAATAAGTTTGCTTTGCAGAATTCAGGTAGCTCAGTATGCTAAGGCATGGTTAATCCTGAGAAAGGCTACAAAAATTATTTCTCTCTTTCTTAATCCCTATTATATGAATATTTCAGATGATCAAATATTACTATATTGAAAAGAACTGCTGTGTTTGCTGTATTTGTCATATAGTCATATCCTGAGTTACGTGCATGTGGCCTCAGGCTTTATTAGGCAAATAGATAGGTATTTCTGGGCTATGAAAGCATAGGTTAATTCCTCATATGAAAGCACTGCAGCAGCGGCTTTGTCCCTTTCGCATCTGAGTTACTTTTACCAAGACGGTTGTCTATGATGATAATTCACATGGTCACCTGTGATGAATCAACAGTGTAGTCACCACTCTTGTTGCCACTCACTGGAGACAGAGCGAGGTCTGAACTGACGTGTCAGTAAAACCACACCTTGCACCCCCCGAGTGGCTCACAAGTGCCAGGGCTAAGGCAGATGAGCGCATGAACACGGCTCCCGACAGTGTTGGTTGGGTATGGCACGGTGTGCCCTAGTGTGTGTCTTGAGCTAGAAACACATCTGCAGACTTACTTTACGTGTATCCTGGTATGATATACAAGCATGAATTAAGCATGGCCAAAGTACACTCCAGCCTCCTGCAGTACCTGGCAGCTCTGTAAAGGGCTGCAGAGCCCGAGCCAGGTGGGGAGTCAGATGGCCATATCCTCCTTCATCATCCTCGGGCTCTGGCAGCTGGTGGAGGCTGGACAGGACACTTTCCCACCCTAGGGGAACCCCCACACTGCCTTGTACCCTCACATTTTCATGCCACTGGCAGAAATAGAGTATTGCCCAGCCTTGGGGTTGCATGTGCCTACAGGGCTGTACATACAAGTATGTGAGATAAATATATACACACATACATAATTATATACATACACACACATACATACACGCTCAAAAAAACCCCAATAATTCAATGCTAACAGATAGTCCACAGTGAATATTGACTGAAAAACTCTGGAGCATGCTAGACTCAAAAATTTACCCTTTTAAAACTAGTAGAGATAGAGACTCCTGTGGGATTTTCTGAGAGAAACATCATTAAAGGCAAACAGGAATTTGGAACCGAAGACCTTGAAGAGAAAAGAAACTGGAGTTTCAACATTAAAAGTAGTTAAGAGAAGAGAAAGTAGAATTAAAAAATATGTAAAACATTCAGTCTTTTCTCGGGACTCATCTAAGCTAGTGCATATAAAGCATGTGGAATTTACGTCAGAATTACTCAACATGCAGAATTATTATTTTCATCTTAGTACTTTTTTCTTATTTGCTTTGTTTCATTTTCCTTGTGTTTCATCAGGATTTTTTTCTAAGTTAAACGTTAAGTGATGCCATTGCACATACAGATAAAAGTGACCAGTGACATTTCCTATGAAAGCAGCCTCTTATAAGTAAAATAAAACTTGTAAACCTTTAAGACAGAGAGGAGGAGATTTTGAGGAGGAAGAGAACAGGTATGTAATAGTGAACTAAAACATTAAACTTTTTAATACAGTGTTTTGTGCAGTAAAAATGAGGACCAATCCTGAAGTTGAAAAAAATCAGCATCTCTGCTTTCAGAGAAGTTTTACTTACTGACAGCATTTAAGGACCTCTGCCATGAGCTGTATGTTACACCAACCACAAACTTCCAGACCTTTGTCCCTTACTGCAGGTTCAAACTGCCCATAAAATAAAAATGTTGTTTTAACGTGGTTTACATATTAATAGAACTTCTATTAACTTCCTGAGGGTGACCTTTTAGAGTCCTTTCAAAATTGGCCATATTTACTGTCTCCTTTGGACCACCTGGCCCTCTGAACTGCTGCACGCATGCATCTCCCTGATGCTTCTGCAGAATGTGAATGACTTCTGCTGGTTACCATGGGGACATGAGCAAGGACCATGAGATGCATAGCAACAATGCTCCTATTTTTTGCCATTTTTGCTTTTGTGACAAGGAACTGCAATGCATATGAGAGTTTTTTCTTTCTGTTTACCTTTTTGTCACATGCACACATACACAAAACATTTGTTCCCTTTTTGCTAACAGATAATATATGTTGGAGCTCTAAAGCAAAGCATGAAACCACATTACTATGCTTTCAGGTCCCTAAAGGGATAACAGGAAATGATTACAAGAACTACTATACTTTTGAAAAACAAAATTCTTCAACAATGTTGAGGCAGTAAAAGATACCTGAATTATGCCACTTTTTAACAAAAACGAGAAGAAAACAAACTTTGGATAATATCAAATACACATGCACACAAGCATATCTTGAGAAAAAGATATCTAGTCTTTAAAAGAACAAGCACTATTCTACACTGGAGCTCTATAAATTGGACAAACATCAATGGAATGGATCAAGAGTTGTGTACTTGATTTAGATTTCTTTCTAGAAAATAAATAGTTCTCTGATAATTTTAAAACTAAGCAGCTCTTAGCTGAATTTTTTAAGTGAGAAGTTACCAACTGTGCTCCCAAGATTCTGTTTCTCTCTCCTCCCCTCCCCCCTTTTTTAAACTTACTCTTGTCCTTTCTTTATCAGTAGTAGTGAATTTAAGCATTGTTAAAACTACAATTTTCCAGGGAGATAAGTCATTCAGTAACAAGACAGAAATTGATGTTGCTTAGTCACATGCTGCCTCTTCATTCTTTTATAGAATTAGTATGAAAACCTTGATTTTATTAGATATCATTTTATTAGGTAGATCTAATTATGTTCTCAAAAGATAAAGACAATGAAGACTTAAACTCTGCTACTGGCACAATTCAAGCTGTCGTAGCTGGCTATACTCATGGTCCCTCCTCCACCGAATCCTTAGATGAACAAATGCTCTGTCATAACTTTATTTTGGTGCCACTATTCAGTTGGTATCATTTGATGAAAACATTTCATTCTCCAAGGACTAGATTGCTCTAAAAGTCTTTCAGACACAAAAGCAATAAATATCTAATTAGGTCAACAAGAAGACACGGCAATTTTTAACAGCCTACATGATGACATTGATGTAGAAATACCCTGACTTGCAATTTCTAGGGCAGCAGGAGTTGGTTTAGCAAAAGAGACAAACTTCTCATTGTGCTTTGAGAATTGCACAGAAGAAAGTGCAGGTACCTGAGACACAGACTAACAATCTCCTGTTGAGGAGTGTTGGGGACATAATCCCAGAAACCAGCCCTTTGAGCATTTTCCTCTCCCACGTATGGATGAGGCAGGGCCCCTGTCCCCGCACACAAATACGACAAGGCAAGAGCCTGAGGTTGTTTGCAAAGATGTGGCATATATAAGGGGCAGCAGAGGCCAGTGTGGATAATTCATGTCAGAGTGCATCTGACCTTTCTCTTGTAATAGTGTTTGATCAATACTCAGCAGCAGGAAGCTACTGTAGTAGCCCTGCTGGGGACTCCGCATATATTAGGGCCCATCTAGAGCTATGAACGTTATGTAGGTCCAGAAATAATCACGGCTTTGTAGCTGTTGGTACCATATTCTAGGGTTAAAAAAATCTTCAACCACAGTCTCACACCACCCATCCCCGTCCCTCCCTTCCCACTCTCAACACCCATTCAAGAGGTCCCCTGCCAGTAAGTAGGAAATTTTCAAAGCCAACCAAAGACAGCTTCCAGGAAAACTAACAGCTTTCAGCATTCCAAATACACCTTTCCAAGTAAAATGCTTTCCTTCCCCACGCTCTTGGTCTTTATCATGCAGTACTTCTAAGTGGGAAACTAAACCCTGGAAGTGACATCCAGATGAAAATCTGCAATTATCAAGGGTGGGGGATGTCAAACAGCAAACGAATGGAACAATGGAAATTAATCTGATATTATTGGACAACACAGTTTGATTGCGATTACATGAACGCCAGCAAACTATGCATATATGGCAGATTTCCCACCTATTTATTTAAATAAGAGCTACATTTATGATATCCCATAGAGGATCATAAATATTCAGGGACCTAAATTTTCATTAGTACACTAGCAAGTAAATTTTCAGTGATGCACAGGGATTTAACTGCATGAGTCCCATTAATGTCACTACTTTGAAAATTTACGTCTTACGAACTTCTAGAGAGAGGATAGGGAAAAAATGAAAAAGAGTCTGTCATAATTTTAAGAAGATGACAGGGAAAAGCTTGTCATCGCTTTGGCACTCTGGTACTTCAATCGGTAAAAGAATAATTTAAATCATATCTTCAAAAGTAAGCTCCATTTTAGGTAAAGACACAGATGGTGATATTCCATCAAGAGTTTCTGCTGCACATTACTAGACATTGTACTAATAGACCTTTTCCTTTCCTGTAAATATTAGCAGTAGGCCAATTCTGCTTGTCTTCTGGGAAGAGTTTAGTGGGAGCTCTTCGTCTTAAAATTAGAAATCAAACTCTGTATTTAGGGTCTGGAATTTCAAACTCTGTCAGTGGGATTTTACTTTTTTTTTTGAGAGCTCAGTTCCCCTTTGGATGGCTGTTAAGTTACATCAATGAGACTAGAAAATTCTGTCTTTCTCTCACGAAAAAAAATAATTATTTATTTATGCATGGCAGAATTTTAATTCAATAAAGATTAACATTTTTTGTCATGCATAGTATTACCAATATGTTTTCTCTTTCTCTGAAATATCTTTAAAATCAATTTTATATTTGTGACATATTTTTTTATTATGTCTATAACATAACATATGAGAGCAATCACAGTCTAGTTAAATATGTATAGTTTTTCTCAAAGAATGCATCGAAGATTGTGGCAATTCATGCATCACTGCTAATTTTGTAGTTCAGCTGGGAGGAACAAGGAAAACCATGGGAGAAGTCCTTGCACTGAGGTTAAAAACTTACAGTCTCAAGAGGTTAAGAGAGGACTATCCTAACAAATATATACGTTGCGTGGGCATCACTAGAGAAAAGACCCAAGGTGAATGGACGTTTTAGGCCTGATTTCAGTATATGGACATGTGTGAAACTGCAAATTCACAGTTGCTGGTTCAGTTGGGCATAGGACCTTGGAGATAAAAAGAGCAATTAAAGAAGATGCAGATAGTTCTAACACAGCTGTATCTTTGCATCAGTCTCTGCTGTAGAGTAGCATTTTCTGTGTCGGGCTTGCTTTGCCTGTCAGTAATGACGAGGAGCTCTTAACGATTGAGTTATCATAAGATGCTGAAAGAAACTGATAATTGAAAAGCTTCAAGTCAACAGGACTAAATGATAGACACCACAGAATTCAGAAGAAGCTTAACTTTGAGGGGACAGAGCAGCTAACAAAGTGCACAGGCTTTAATTAAAAATGCCTAGTATATCAGTAACTTAGAGGGTGACAAATTTTATGTCTCTAATTAAAAAGGCTTCAGAAGTGATCCAAGAAGTTACAGATGAATAAACATTGCATCTGTATCAGGAAAGCAAAACAGTAAACACCTGAAAGACCAGGATGTGATAAAGCCTAGCCTGCAGAGTTTTCTGAAGAGTCTCGCTGATGTGCTAAAATTCAGTGAGTGTCACCAAAGTAATAGATAGCAGGCAGTTTATTCAGTCCTTTGACAAGGTCCTGCACAGGAAATTAGTAAGGAAAGTAAATATTTGTGAACTAAAGCATTACTGGGGATCAAAATTGTCTAAGAGGCAGAAGAGATAGTCTAGAATTAAACTGTCGGATTTTGCTGTTGGAAAACACAGAGTTCCTCAAAGTCCCATCCCATAACTTGCAGAAGTTATGTAGGTTACAGAAGAGCAGAGAAGACTGTGAGGAACGTCAGGGAGACCAGATGCTGAGCTCACAGAAGCCGTTAGGTTCAGTAATGTTGGAACATAGAAAATAAACAGTAGGGGAAAATAATTAGATTCCTCATATACTTTAAACAATTTCAGATCAACTTTCCTTCTGCTTCAGGGAGGAAGGATGCAAATGCAAGGAAAAGGAGAGATGGCAGCTTATAAATTGATAAGTGGAAATATCTGCTTAGAGTATGTTTCAATAGACTATGGAATTAATTGCTGCTGCAAGTCATCAAGGTTGAGAATTTATCAAGATTAAAAACGTTCCGAATTGCATTTTACAAAAGCAAATTAAGAAAATAACCCCTGTACAGAATTATAGTGGCTAATTCTAAGAAAAGAGAAGCAAAGAGATGAAAGGGATTTAACCTTGTATTGGCTTGCTCTTGTCTTTAAAGTAATAAATCTGCCCACAGTTAAGTCTTATATTCTTCACAGCAGTAACTAATTGTGCAAACAGACGGGTGTTTCTTGATCCAGAAAATAATTATTTCTGTAATATTTGCTTTTGTTTTCAGCTTCTCTTCTGGATTCTCAAATTCATATGTTCAAATGTGGCAGTGGGAAAGTCAAGAGAATTCAGAGTGTTAAGATAGACCTTTATTTTTTTGCCTTTTTCACTGTCTGACTGGAGGGCAACCAACCCTTGCCATCACAATTGCAACTACAACAGTGAAACTGAGCAAGTGGGGAGTGGAAGGAAGATTAATCCTAAATTTGATCTCTGAAGAAACAAGAATATCACTAAAGGGATCTGGGTCTACAGTTCAATGGATAATCATAAAATATTCTAGGGCAGGAACCAGTGCCCAGCGAAAGCGAGGATGTCGAGACATGGGATTTGAAGAGCAATGAAAGAGCGAATTATGACAGGGAAGGACCCAAGAAAAGGTGTAATGTATAATGAAAACATTGTCAAGATAATGATAAATAGATGTATAGATTGGGAGAAGGTGAGTCTGGGTCTGGATAGAAATAGAGCCATGAGAAAATAAGTCTTTTAAATAATAGCTCATTCTCACACGTGTCTTTGGAACCTTGATTTATTTTATTTTCATGTGCCTACTTGCCACCTGAAGGCTCCTCTACCTCCTTGTGCCTTCTGTTCTGAGATTGTGGCAAGTGTGGAAGGTACTTCAATTAGAGAAAAAATGAGATACAAAGCTGTGACTGTTTTTCTCCCTCCCACAGTGATGAGCACGTTTTAGGAACCCAAACCTGGGGAAGATGGGAAAAACTAAAAGATGTTTTAAATGTATGCAGAGAAAATCAGAACTGCCCTAGACAAGCAAATGAAAATTTCCTAACATTAATCTACAGAGCAAAGAAGATTATTTTGCCAGTTTAGTTTTAAGTGCAAAATCTTTCATACACCTCCAGAGAGGCTCTTTACTGGCAGAACAGTAATATAAAGACGCTAATGTGTCAAATCAAAATGTCACTCCCCTCCCCCTTATACAGATTCATTTCTCTCCCTCTCTTTGGCTGCCTCCCTCTGCATTCTCCAAGTTTAATCTGCAGTTTGACTTCAAATACAATAATTCACTATCTGTAGACATGCGCTTAAAGGACTGCGTATAATTGTAATTCTGAAGAGATTAATACCATATATTGATCCCCTATTTCTTCATCTATCTTGGCAGCATGTAGTATTTTGGAAGAAAAGGAAAAATGATTTGTTTCCAGAATGGTCCTGGTTTATTGCCTATTCATACAGCTGTTAGAACTCATGTGTTCTCCTAAAAACACTGTAGTAGAGCATGTAAAGTAAACATATGTTTAGATTTATTGGTTACAGTTGCCAGCATATAGAAAAAGCTATAGTCTAGAATGAAAGCCTGCAAAAGTGTCTTGATTTGACAAGACAGGCTTTAGCTATTAAAAATAACCCTTGCTGTGCACATGCGTTTTGTGTCCCAGTTCGATGGCTACGTCTTGCAGGCAACACGGACGTCTCCTATACCATAAACTCTGCTGGTATTTCATAAATGAACACTAATTTTCTGGAATGTATAGCATATCCTAACAGAGGTGACCTATGCTTTAATTTGATAAACAATTCTTATCACTGGGGGCATTTAACTGGTCGTTAGATTGGCGTTTGTGTTTTGTTTTAAATAAACACTTAAAATGGACATGCAAAGCTAATACGAAACAGCAGGCTTCATGATATCCTTCAGGATGTAAAGAAAGCGCCCTGACTTGCAAAATAAGGGATAGCGTAACACCTGCAGATTCTTACATGTGTTTGATTTAAATATGGCAAAAAAATAGACTCCATAGTGTGAAACCAGGGACTACATAAACCATTAAGGGAAGCACTTTCTAAAAGGGTTGCCTCAATTCTGTGAAATGCTGAATGCCTGTAACTCCTGTTTATTTAAATGAGAACTGATGCAACACAAGACCTTGCAGTGTATCTAATCGTTTTTCACGTGAAATAGAAAATGGCTCTTTAGTTACATAGCATATATCTGTGCTGTTTTTTGTAAAAATGCATATCTCCGCTTTTAATGAAGGAAGACATGTTTAAAGGCACAAACATACATGACATAGATTTAAAAGGTTGATACTGACGATTCCAGACCTGGAGAATTTAGGGATATATTAATAGATGTAGGTATGTCACCACTTAATATAGTCTGCTAAATCTTTTTAGAGATGTTAGAGAAAAAACACTATTTGAACAAAAAAAAAAAAAGTCAGCACAATACTGAAAATATTTAGATTGCTATAATATCAAGAACCAATAACTTCTGTGGAAAATGACAATATGCAGTCTCACAATGCATTCACAATTCACTCAGCCACTCCATGAATAACTTGCTCTATGTGCATTTAAAGTGAATTTCTGGAGCTCTATTGCACTGATTGCTAATACCAAACCCTTGACTATGTGTTATGTACTAAATGAATCCACCCTTCAGTTATGATATTGAGGCAATATGATTTTGGTCTATGATTTATGCATAGAATATCTATGCATAATACTGCTAGTTCAAGATGTATTCAGAAAAGAACATCATTTGAAATATCTTTGGTTTTGTAAATTTAAACTAGAATCTTGTGAAGTTTTCCCGTTAACATGATACTTGCAAAAAGATAGGAAAAAAGTAAACCTACTGTTGGCTGGCACAGACTGTGTCTGCATTAGCATTTTGGACCATTTAGCAGAGCAATTTTGGCACATGAGAAATGGATTTTTTTCAGATGAAATTTAACAGGAATCCCTGATTCGGGTGCAGATCTAATGCACTACGGACCCTAGCGGACTTTAACAAGTGATGTGAGCTCAGGACAGTTTCAAACCACATGCATGGTGAGGACATTCAATTCTGCAGTATAAATGTAGCCTAAAGTAAAATGTACAAATTGCATATAATATTGGGGCTCCAGCATCAACTGCTTTGATCTAATGCTATGCTCCTGCTGAACTAACCTGCTTGCTAATGTAGGCATAGCCGTATATTTGCTTTCAGATCATCAGTGACTCCCCTATTAAGGCCAGAAGCGTAAATCAAATGAAAATAACAGAGATTCAGAATTTAACAAAAGCCTTCATAGTTGTTTTTGGTTTTTTTTTTTACCCAGCTTTTTCTTTTCATTAAAACTTCACGAAGCAAGAACAGGTATAATTAATGAAGAAGACTTTTCTCAGCCAGGATTATTCTGAGGTATAAGCCTGATTAGTTTTCATCCATTCTTTAACTCATTTCTTGTCAGTTATGTAAAGTCAATGTCAAAAAATTTATTGTTTTTCCTTTCCATTGAAAAAATGAACTACTGAGATGAGAAAGCATAGGTTATCCTGACCCAGAAATTTACATTCAAGTGTTTTATTACCAAAAGAAAGGGGGGGAGGGTGGTTTTAGGAAAGCATTAATATGAATTTTGCTATTGTTCCTGTATTGCAAGCTTAAATGAGAATGACAAAACCGAACACAAAAACTTATCAATGCTACAGTGAACCGAGAACCTTTTCTGTATAAGCCAATCACTAATACAAAATAAGAGAAAGATGGAGATTTCTTGATGTGGTAAATTAGATTTTTCTGGGTGTTCCTTTTATGTACAGAACATTTCCAGTGTCAGTACACGAAGCTTTTAAACATAAAAGCACTGCAACGCCCATTAACACCATTATTGTATGTTTTCAAAAGGCAAATGCCTGAATGATAAAAGCCTGGTTTTTTATTTCTAATTACACTTCATGTTTGACTTGGTGAGATGATATGAACTGGGGAACTAAATTTCACAGTTGGTAACAGTGACTAGCTCAGGTGTAATATATCACTTGCTTCTATTCCCAAGTAATTTATAGAGTCAGCAATCTAATGACACCCCTGGTTAGTTGATGAGTATGCTAGTAACCAAAAACAGGACTTGACAATTTTCCAATCTTTAACAAATAAAAGTTTTACCATCCCATTGAAACCAGTGATGCAGCAGTGATACTTTAAACGTTCAATTAAACTATTCTCTAAATCTTGGTCACATAAATATAACTTGTATTTTTCCTTTATTAGCCTCTACTCTCCATCAACATTTTGCATTTAGCCCCTTTTCTGGATCTTGAAGCCAGCAGTGTAACACCACAAATACTTTTGCAGCTCGAGTTGTATTGATGGAGGTATTACTTCCTTGTCCTTTCCACCTTAAATGTGTCCACCTTAGCTTGTGGCAACCACCTTCATCAAAGTTTCTAAGCTAGCCCTATATCTCAGTGGCTTAATCTGCCTTCCTGTAAACTTTATAGCTGTGCATTGCATTACTCCATTGATTTATATCAGTCCACTGTATTTCTGCCAGAGCCATCATGTCAAGACTCCTTTCCCTTCCTGGGCACTATACCACATCTGTCTTTCATTTCAGATGTTTCACACCGCTAAGAAAGCATTTATAGTTATTTTTGGCCAGCTGCCCACTATGCTTTGTAGAGGACTTGTTTCTTTTAAAAATAAATTATCCTAAGGACCAAAGTCATATAGAAATTACAGAAATTACAGAAATACTAAACACTGTTTCACTTGTTATTGTACGGAAAACAAAATGCGAGGCCTGTTTTAAGAATTTGGAAGCAATTTTGGGAATGGCTTACAATCTGCTGAAACCTACAAGGCACCTGAGTGAGAGGACTCCATGAATATGTTCACAGATGTTAGAGCCCAACTGAGGTGCATTGCAAAAAGGACCGATAAAGAAACTTCCCTGTCATGGGCATAATCAGATCTGGGTTAGTCAGGTTCATGTCTGTGCTTCCTTTCAAGGCTTCTGTCTCAAAAAAGAGAGAAAAGGTTTTTCAGTTTTCTCTAAATGTAGTATGAGATGGCAGTTATTTTATAAGCTCTCAACATTTTGTACAACAAATGTAAAGGTGACAGGCTATCAAGAAGCAGTGGGATCTAATGCAAACATGACACGATGAGTCAGGAAACCTAAATTCTCCTCCTGATCTTGCTCAGTAGCTTTGGCAAAATAATTTCTTTGCCTCTCTTTGTTTTGAGCGCTACGTAAATTCTAGTTAGTACCAGTAATAGGCAGAAACAGTAGCAAGATTCCTGAATTACATTCACACGGTGAGAGGGAAAAATGTTTTACTTTCCTCAGTACAGGGTAAGAAAATAATCTGATTCAGTTTCAAGGTTCTCCGCTTCAGAGAAAGAGCTGGAAAAATATTTTTACAACGTCTTATGAAATATATCCTGTAAAATTATTTTGTACATGTCTAAGAAGTATTTAAGAGTATTAGGTGTATATTTTTAGATGGTCTTTTACATACAGAGGATTTTATCTATTTTTTAAAATGACAGTCACCTAATCACATAATTATGTGCAAGGAAAAGCACCATAGATATTGATTAGAAAGCCATAGCTGAATAATAGCCACTCCAGATTAAAGGCTCCCTTTTCACCAGATAGTTCCTTCTCAAAGCTCTGCCTTTCTTTTGCATCTTTGCCTCTGCAGGCTGCAGGGGGAAGTAGTCAAAGCGTAAGGTACCTCCCTTATTTAGAAGTCGTCTGTGTGCTAAACCTTTAGGGGGATGCAGTGAAGCTTAATATATGTCACAACAGCCAAACAAACACATTGTCAGATCTGCTGTCAGGATCACCTGCAAGCAAACTGATAGCTCATTTTCTAGAGCAGTCTTCTAAGAGGAGCCTCAGGTTTTATAGGGTCTTTTTTTCAGGATTTTAAGAAACTCATTTTCTCTGCTGCTCCTCAATGTCATAGTCAGAGATTTCATACAACACATAGGCAAAAAGTTATGTGCCTGAATCTAATTTATGCTTTACAAATCTTATATTTAGACAGCTAGCATATCTACCATTATGATATCAGAGTGACTGTTGTAAGTTGAATATGAACACACACACTTTAGCAAAGAGCAATAAAGCAAAAGAGTAGTATTTGTAGTTAGATACCCAATGTCTCTTTAAAAGGTCACAGGGTTGTCTGAGCTTTCCTAAGTCCTGCACTTAAGAGACGATCATAGTCAAAGCCGATGGTTTATAATCAAGATCTGAAATATTTTATCTATTACTCAATCAAACTAAAAAATAAAAAAAGAAAAAAAAGGGGTTGTCTATCACTCTGCTGGAACAGAATGGTTTTTCAAGTTCTGCATCTGCCAGTGAACAAAAAATGAAAAAGCTTTCTGCATCTACTAGCAATTTGCACTGTAATTAAGATAGTCTATATTACTTTTCTGTTAGGGCAGCCATTTTGTATTTATTCTTATATGTGAAAAAACTGTATGGCATTGGAGGTGATAAACTGGATTTCTTCGTCTTTAGACCAAGTGAAGCTACACATCAATTGAAAAGAAAACGAAGCAACCAACAACAGATAGCCGAGAAAGTGTCTCTAAAGCAGGGGTCATTAGGACATGGCCTCAGCAGCCAAGAATAAATCCATAGGAGGCTGAACATGAAGCGCTACGACCTCTAGGTCCAGAACATAAATCACAGCCATACTAGACCTCGCTTGAAACTAATGAGCTATGGGCAGTGGAGTCCAATTGTTTGCTTTGCTCTGTAAAGGTTAGTAATGGAGCAAAACTGAAGGAGGATGAAGCTATAAGAATTTGGCGTTTTGAGATTAAATTTGTGAAGTTGATTATTTATTTACAGGAATTTATAGGAGTGGCTGATTACTTTTGTCTTGGTTTAAATTGAACAGCATGCATCTCCTGTCTCAAGGTAAGAAAAATAAGACCTTGACAACTCACAGGCTTGTGAGAATGGCTTTATTAGAATAGCTCTTTCTGATTGTTAGAAAGACTTTTCCTTTTCCTGCTTGCTTCTGCCCAGCAATGAGGCAAAAGTTACTCACAAAAGATCCCTCTGAAAGGTTGGAAACTGTAAAGTTTTCACAGTTGTTTGGAAACAAGTGAGAAGAGCACAGTAAGGTAGAGTAAAGAAGTTTTTCCTATGTATCAGTCAGCAAAGAAAAGCCCATCAGTAGGGCTCCCAGATTTCTGGTACTGCAGCAATTTTGTGATTCCAGTGAGACAGCAAATATGACGACATGCTAAAAATGGCTTTGCTGAAATAGTCTCTACATGAAGTAGTTTCCCTCCTTGCACTCAGGAGACTCGAGAGGTGCTCTCAGCTGAGTGCAGTAAGTATGCCCGTAGCTTTCCTCAAGTTGCATCTCTAAAACATGGGCACTCCTGCTGCAGTTTTGTCAATCCTGGCGGCCGTGCAGGGCCTGACTGCTGCCTTCAGGCAGTCTGTCTCCCAGCTGAGATTTGCTGATGACATCTGAGGACTGAAGGGAGGTGCTGAAAGCGCTGGCAGAGTAATGCTTTGTTTTCTCAAGGCTGCAGGAATACCTCATGGAGCTGTTCCATAGATTCAAGCAGGAAAGCAAGAAAGAGTCCTGAATTCCACAGTACGAGGAAAAAAATACAAAGCAGATGATACTCTTTCTTTTCCATTTCTGACCTTTTCTGTAGGTAGGACAGAGAAAAGGAAGGTCATGGAGATCATCGCTGGGCCACAGGATCATGGCACAACAAATGAATGGTCCTGTGCAATGACACCAATGTGCCATTTCCACCACAAGGCTTGACACTGAGTTACTGCAGTCTGTGAAGCTGGTCAAGGTACATTGTCTGAATGTCAAGCAATATCCAGTGCTTCTTCCTGCCTGGGATTCTCCAGCCACCTGGTCTGACTACCTCAGTCTGTACTGTCTGTCTGCCCTACAGGTATTATGGAGATGACAACTCATTTATGCATATATGATTTTGCTTTAAAACATCTAGCACAGGCACTGAGAGAAGAGAAGAAGTGACTGCGGTGTAGACTTCTGCTAAATGAGATTTACTTTAATAGACACAAAGTGTTGCCACATGTCTGTCAGACCCCCAGCTGAAGGCTTGTTGGACAGAGGCTCGTTACTGCCCGCTCCCTTTGAAAAATGAGTCTTTGGAATTTTTGTAAGTATTTCACCTGTTTGGAGAGCACTACAATGTAATGGAAATAATAAATAAAAATACACGTGGGAAATGTAATAAGGAAACATAAGCACTACTTTAAGCTAGTTGTTATTTAATCGTCCTGCCATTACTACTACAGAAAAATAAGATTATATTCCCACCAGGTGAGTCACTGAAAGCTCACTTTCATGATAAATCACTTCAGCAGATGATATCCGAAGAAAGCTTAGCATTCCTCAAATTTTGAAATGTATATGCCAGCTAACACTTAAATAGTATCTGGGATTTATTTTGAATGGAGGCAGCCAGAGACTTATATTGGCAAGAACAGCTGCAGAAACATTTGAAGCTTTGACCTTCAACACTGATGATGATACAAAGCTGTTTTCTGTACTATTTAATCTGAATGTTGTTTGTCTTTCTACTTAGCTGCTAGCTCCAGCCATTCCTTCTGTTTTCTCGTGTCAACCCTAACACATTTTCTCCATCAATCTCTTCATATTCTTTTCTCTTGTATCCCCTCTCTTTCCTTCCTTGTTTCTTTTTTTTACAACTAAATCATTGTTTACTTCTTCCCATCTCAATTCAAAAATACAGGACTCACACTGGCAGTTTCACAGTAACACCCTGCATGCATATTACAGTTCTTACTACCCCTAGTAAGTAACCTAAGTAAGAACTTACTATCCTTAGTAAGAACTTACTATCCTTTTGGGAACTTGAACTATCTCCTCTAATTCTCGGTATTATACAGGGCTGGGATCAGGGCTTATGGTATCAGGGATAATAATAGCATATGCTGCAGCTTTTCAGATGCCAATGAGATAAACCCAGTTTTCACAAGTTCTAATTCAGTTAACTAGATATTACCTGTGCTTATGCACAACTAAGAAGTAGAATAATGGAGACTATAAATGGCAGATTTCATTAAGGTCTTTGGATATTTATGTATGGCAAAGGGACATTTTATCCTGTGTATTGCTATATGAATTCATTATGTGCTTGAAAACAACTTACCATTCCATTAGCATTATTTCTTTTTTCACCTTAACTCATCTAGCTTGCTGGCCTTCTACTGGCTAATGAAGCTGTCTTCAAGGTAGGTACAATGATATTCACGGTTCTCATTGCTTTACTGTAGTTTGTTATAAGTCTCTAAATATTTAGTATTCTAAAACTTTATCTCTTTTGTGGGTCATGTGCTAGTTCTCATGAAGGCAGCGAGATCACACACTGATTTGTCATGGCAATCACTATGTCACAGATACTTTTCAGACACTTTTTAAAAATGGTTTCTAGACCTCTGCTCTGTTTCCTAACATCTCTGCTGGGGTTTGACATTAGCCCAAGTAGCACTGTTGGAGCTTTGTCTAACACTGGCGCTAATTTGCACTCCATGATCTTCCCACGTCAGCATCACCGCTGCTATCTGCCATGGACCACTAGTCCACCTGCACAGGTCTCACTGCGTGGGGGGACATGGATGAGCCACAGCAGCAAAGAGGTGGAAGGCTGAAAGTGAGGAGTGCTGCTCAGGGGCTATACACGAACTGCTTTGCTAACAGCCTCCACAAGCCTTACTCCCTAATAGCAATTTAGAAATGTATTATGTCATTACTATTACAGGTGTTCATCCCGCATACTTGCAGTGAGACCACTCAGCATCGCCAGTGCCAGGCTGATAGACCCACAGCTTGACTGTGTGGTCACTAGTATAGAGCCAGGTTCCTCTTGGTCCTCCTCCCACAAGGGGTGCAGCTGTGGACATTTTAAAAAGGCACATAGAATATGCCAAAGTCAAGATGTGTTGGAGGTGGCAATGGTCTAGGCTGGCCCCACAGGCTGGCAAGGATACCTGGAAGCAGAGCCTAGGGGTTGGAGGAGGTGCACCCAAGCTGGCTGTGCACCCCGGTACCCAGCCCTCCGAGGCGCAAGCTGTGTTTGTGGTCACACCAACCTGGCACCCCAGCTGTGACCTGTGAGCCTCCCTGCAGCGATACACCAAGGACATCTGCCAAATCTGACCTCCAAAGAGTCATTAGGAGACTGTGCAGTGACGGGCAATGAGACTAAGCCTTTGTTCTGTATAAACTAGAGAATCATGTGAGAACACAGTTTTGAGACACAAGAAGTGGCAATAGCAGAAAATGCATCCACTGAAAGAAATGAATAGCATTGGGGCATCTTTAATTAAAGCACAGAATATTTCACTGCACCTTTTTACAGTCTCTGAATAATTTAGGAATGCAAACTCTTTAGAACCTGCCTTAATATTCCAATACTCTGTCAAGGTTATCCACATTACGTGGTGGTTTACCACATATAGAAAAGCTGTGGTTTTGATTGAAAAAGGATATTATAGCAGCCAGAAACCCCCTGAATTATCAGTGCCTGTAGAAATTCTTTTCAGCAGTTTTTACTGGATTTTTCTTACATTTAATCTATCTGTTTTTGACATCTCAGAAGTCAGATAATGCTTTAAAACACACTAAGTATGGAAAGAAAAAGGTCTGCATTGTGCTAAGCTCTGGATCTTTAAAATATTCAGTATAAAAAAGTTAGTAAATTGGAAGAAATGGTGAACTGGGAAATTAGTCTTAGCACCAGGCCATTGACAAGGATAAATTGGATACCAGTATGCGAACATATAGGTCAGCTGCACAGAGCTTAAGGGCCTGGCGTGCTAAATAATTTTACAAACTGTTTCTCACTTGACCCTTCAGGGTACAACGAAATTCTCTTCAGTACAGTTCCCTGGAAACTGGTAGGAGATTGTGCCTTCTTTAGTGCTTAAGAGGCTATTGAGTAATATGTGATTCATACAGCCGTTTCTGGTGCTGACTTGTGGAGAGGGATGTGTGGACTGATCGTGGCCTTGCATATATTTTCCAGATGTAGAACTATCAGCTCATCCACATCTCCATCCACCTCAACAAACACCACCGTGAGCAGAACAGGCAGTTGCCCTCTGAGAGGTCTCCGTCTGGGAAGACAGCGCTGCCACAGAGCGCAGACTGGAAGACAGAATAACACTGACTGTACACAAAAGAGACAAAAGAAAGTGATCTAGAGAAAGAGAAGAAAACAAAGGAGAAACGAGGGAGCCATGAGGTGAATGTTCAAGGTGTATGGAGAGGGTAGGTGCATGGGTGAGAGGCTTACAAAATGCTGATCTATTTATTGCCAGTAATTCTTATTCAGGAGGTACTCGAAGAAATCTAGCATTTCCTTGATTCAATTTGTTTGATTCACAGCATCAAGAAGCACAAGTCTTTCCTGAATTCTGACAATCCCATTTTATAAGCAGGGAAGTCTATGTAATGACAATAGAAGCTGTGTGCATTTCAAGTCTCATATTCAATTTTCTCAAAACACAAAAGCCTTTTTAGGCTTTTCCAGATGATAGCAGATAAAACTGTGCAGATGTGTATATGTA
Organism: Rissa tridactyla; assembly: GCF_028500815.1. Taxonomy (NCBI): domain Eukaryota; kingdom Metazoa; phylum Chordata; class Aves; order Charadriiformes; family Laridae; genus Rissa; species Rissa tridactyla. The sequence continues at coordinate 94,142,041 of NC_071466.1, forward strand.
TGTACACACAAACACACACAAACCATTTTTCAAATTCGTTGCACAAGCAACAGGAATGTAACCTACAAGAACAGCCAGTTTGCATGAACTGGGATTATTCACTGAGGACATTAAAAAAAGAAAAAAAGAAGAAAAGAGTCTGACTTACATGCCTATAGAGCAATTACAGGAAAATGCTTGCACCTTTGCTACCAGTCTCCCCGAGCCTTACTCCCTAACAGCAATTTAGAAATTTATGATGTCATTATCATTACAGTTGTTCATCCCACATACCTCAGTAACCTACAGTGCATTATTATGTGTCTCCATAAATAAACTTCTGCCTTTTATATATGCAAACCCCTCCCATGCATTGCAAATTCCATTCCAAATTGTGCAAATTCATAGCTGCTTAAACTTTTGCAACACATAGGAGTTTAGCAGATTTACAGTGCAGTAAAAAAATAAAAGCCAAGAGCAAACCACGAACCCGTCAGAAACCAGACAGCCAGGAAATCATATATACTTCCCAGGCTATTGCATATGTATGTCCTTTTTTGCGTAGCCATTGTCTTCCTAGCTTCACATCTAACTTTCCTCTTCATACTACACAAAATCATATTTGAAAATGGTAATATAAATAATGTTGAAAATAGAACACCTTGCAAACGGTTATGGTTTGGGAACCTACATACTTTCCTTCCAAAATATCAACAGGGTGCATTCCCACCTTTCTGAAGTGCAGACTCTTCCTCTTTTAAGATCAAAATTTGGGACTGTAGTCTTTTGGCAGTTTACCAGCCTCCAACAAAGTGCAATCTTCGTTCAGCACTGAAATTTTGCTTTTTTTTTGAAGTCAGTAAGATGCCTGCGCTTCCTTGATTCAATGTCAAAGATGAGGAAAAAGCTATACCAAGCCTTTTGTGGGCGTCTGAAAACAAGCTGTGACTTAGTAATTACACAACGTTTTATAAGGACACACCACAGCCCTTCCTAAAGTGCATGTCTAATTCCCTGAAGTGAAAGTATTTTCTTTGGGGTAGGTACTCCTCCATCCACATGTGTTCTTTTATGCACAAACACAAAGTTTTCCCAGTTCTTTGTTTAAGTGTATCTAGACCTTGTGCCTCACCTGGGGCCTTTTCTTTCAATTCCATTGTTTTTCTAACTTCTTGACTAAATTATTCCAGGGAATAGCCATAGATAGAGAAAATCCTCCATGGTTAGAGGATAAACTCTAACTATGTTGGTGTATCTGATTAAAGACTAATCAAATTGCTAATCAGCCATGGGCATCATTGACAGGTGGAGGAACCCAAGTGATCAGACCAGTGAAGACCAGAAAACACTAGGGTTTTGCACAGCAAGGAATGATTAGGCCACCGTCCCTGGAATGAAACTCTCTGCCGGACAAAGGCAGTTCCTTTTAAAGGGGTATAGGATCAATGGCGGGATGCAGGGGAAGGAAAATTTTGGGATGGAGCAGATGAGACCTTTAAGATCATTCAACATCTATTGGATGTTTAGGGAAGGGAAAGCAGGATGATAAAGGGAGGGATTAAGGCAGATCGGGGGGCACAAGCATAGGAAAAAGAAGATGGAGGACAAAATGGTCCAGTCACATGTAAGCAGGCAGCTGATCCATTCCTTTTTCAGAGCACTAATCTTGATGGCTACAGTCTTGTGTTTTCTTATTAGGTCGTACTCAGTGCTGGGTAAGCGTGCTCCCCCTTCAGATCCGGTGCAGATGCAGACTGCCAGGGACCTTGAAGTGGGGCAGGCCAGTGGTGGGACCCGGGTGGTGGTGCCCTGACCTCAGGGAGAGCATGCTTGGGGTGGGGGCACAGGCCAGGGCCAGCTGCTGCAGCAACCCATAGCACATGCATGTGTGCGAACAACTAGTGAACTTCAGGTCGGAGTAGCAGGCGAATAGGAAAGAGAAGAGCTATGAAAGTGGTTTTCCCTTCCCTGAGGGTGGAGATTAGGCTCAGGAATGGCTGGAGCTGGGATCTGGGATGAAAAAAGCAACCTCCCACAGCTCTGGCAAAGGAAGGGGGGATCTCCTGGGTCCCGCAGTCCACCAGGTTCAGCCACCTCACACTTTCCAGTAGTTAACTTGTTTAGTGATCTTCATCAATCATCACCAGTGAGTCAGGGGCCCAGGGATGTATCATATCTAACTGCTCAGCCGTGCCGGCTGCAGTGGCTGGATGCCATCACTTTGCTTTTACTGTCCTGTTTTAAAGCAACAACAGGCTTAGGAAGACTGTCCAGACTGCCATGCCAGCAGTACTATATCTCTTGTCCTCCAGTCCTGTGACAATTCCATTGGTCCCACAGCACAGGAAAGAGACTGAAGCACAGGACAGTCGGGAAACTACCACATGACTGTGACGGAACTAGCTGAAGGGCATTAGTGCAATGCTGGGAAAGAGCTGACTCACTGGCTTGAGAAAGTAGTCAAAACAGGAAGGGAAGTATAACACTTTTTGTCTTTTATGAACTGACTTCAAGTTCTCATAAACCTCTTCAGTTTTTCTTCTATGAAAAATAACACTTTTCAAGTGGCAATACTATCTCAGCTTCAGAAGCATAGTTTATCCAGAAGAGATTTATTTTTCTTAATTCAAAGTGAGGTAAAGATACATCTAACCAAAGGCTCCTGAGACATAAAATCAAGGTATACAATTTTATAAAAACTACTGAGCAGACGATGAAATACACATGTGCATACATACACACACATATATATAAAATTATAGATGATATTAAATCTTCCTAGAACACTAATCATAAGATCTTCACTCCAAACAATTCACCACTTCCATTGCATTAAAGAAGTCTGGGAGAACAAATGAAATTTGCTGAGTAACCAGAAGGCCAACTATTTTTGACAGTGATAGTCCAAAGGGAAGGAAGCATGTTTCTGAGATGATCTTCCATCCTTGAAAATAGTCTTTTCCAATTTGATTAGGAAGCCATTAGGGTGAGTGCCTCCGTCGATTTCAATCATTATGGTGTCCTGCAGAAGGACTGCTGAACTTGGAAGAATCCAGGATTTAATGCAGTTTGTAATGCTCTGGAGAACCATTGCACATCCTGGATAACACTATCCAACACTGATTCCCATTAAGTATTAATGGGCCTGGTCGGTCATATCTAATAAAGGAAAATCTGACTATTGCCTTGCATTACATGATTTTCCTACAGCACAGTATAACAGAAGAGTTAGCATCCTAGCAACTTCTCTGCCTTCATTTAAATTCATATAAAATGGAGGCCAAGCTGAGAAAAGGATTTCTCTAACAGTGAGACTCTGACAGACTCATAAATGTGACTCACAGGTAGCCCTGCTTCTGGGACTGTCTGCAAGTGTAAATGGCTTGTTTGCATGCTCTATCCATCTCAGCAGAGGGACATCCAAGGCCAAGCGCAAGTGCAATGCTGAAGGTGAGACTGGAAACTGAGCTACTCAGGAACAGGGGAGGAAGGGCAGATTGTACAGTGTCAGGAGGAAGATTTACTAGGATTTACTAGATATTCCTAGAGTAACTCCTTATAGAACAAAGTGCTGCTCACAGATGGTCCTTCACACAATCTCCGTCTCACACACATGATTGATAGGCTGAAGAACTGTATCTCTGCCCATTGCTGCTCCTCTGCATGAGGGTAAGAGGGAAACTGAGGGCTTTGTGCAGAACGAGTGGCCATGCATTTTTTTTTTTGTCCAAGGAGACAAAAGCAAGCAGTACAAGACTTAAGTCTACCCTCTGTATTCAGTGATGAGCAGGTGCTAGCACTACTTTTACTCATCCGTGTTAGTACCAAGCAGACTTTTTCATAGATCAGGACCTCATTGCACTAAACTACTGTTGAGTTACAGAACAAAAAGGCAGTCTCTTTCTCCAAGAGAGTGCAAGAGATAAAAGATGGACTAAGAGAGAGTAGGTCTACAAGTCCCACTAGCAAAACAAGTTGGATAATATTAGTTAACATAAGAAACTGTGGTCTCAGCAATCTTACGTAGTTCTGTTGACTCTTGACTGGAAACATCTTCTCCCTCTACATCCTAACCACCAAACTCCAAGCTGGCCTATCAACAGTTTGAATACATCAGTGATCATCAGGGACTGACATAAACATTAAAATTCTTTATTATAATCAATTTCCTCTATTATTAAGAAAGATCAGCAAAACAAAATTGGAGCAGTATTAAATGAATATATTCATACAAGTTATTAGTCAATGTAACAAGTCTGCAATGTAATCTATTCCAAAAATAATCACAGCAAAATAAACATAATTAAAAACACACAAGCTGACATATGTCAGGGCAAAGTATATGCTAGTAGATAACTACCACTGATTGCGAAGCATATAACAAGAACGGAAATGAAACTTTTTGTTAACTTTAAGAGGTGTCATGCCTACTTCTGATTCTAATCTAGATGATATTAAGCTTGTGGTTTAATGAACTCAGCCAACAGCCACCTTAACAGGCAGAAAATCATAGAAGCAATGCAATTTAATAATTTTTTTGCTTTCCATACGCCGCTGTACATCTGTGACAGAAAGAAAAAGATAGAAAGAAAAAGACAGTTCCGTATGCCATGTGGCTCCTTACGCTCTTCTTACTATGCCTTCCAGTAGAGACCTGTATTTCTTTTCCACCTGAAGCCTGATCTTGATTGTTTCTGAAAGAAGCCAAGAGGGATAACCTGGTACTAGGCCTAGAGGTAAGTATCCAATAGGCAAATTGTTTTTTACCTCCCTGCTGAAGGGAAATCCAAATTTCATTTGCTATAGAGACAGTTTTCTTGAAACCAAATTAGCCCTGAATTTTTCAATTAGTATAAAGCAAGAAAGCACACTTCCTTGTAATGTTTCCTTTTCTGCAGCAGTGGTCCCCAGCCAGCTGGCAGCTCACCACTTGCATGTCCCTTGGAAGCTGCTTGGTGATCTAGTGCCTTTCAACCTTCCAAGAAAGGCAAAATATCGGGCTGTTGCCCAAAGTGTACTCTGTTGTCACTCTGCTTGCTTGTGGGCCAGCACAGGTTTGGAGCCGCTGAAAGCTAGCATAAAAGTGGAAGGAGTCACACAGCCCACATCAAAGTCATATCTGTCCCCACACTAGCTTCTCTCCTCCTTCCACGTTCTGGGGGTGCCCACACAACCGAAGCTCAGGGAGGTATTGCAGGTCTCAGAGCCACAGCCTGCTCTGCATGGTGCCTTGTAGAGAAACGGACCAAAGGGCAAACTGCCACAGCCTCTGCAGCATCCTGATCCTTGGGCGGTCACTGCAGACATCAGAGTGCAGCTGCAATGCAATCTGTGCTGTTCTTGGAAGAAAGCTGTGATCCCAACTGCCTGCTAGTTGAACAGATAATGGAGAGCATCATAACACCTCCTTTACTCTCATCAAGTCCCACTGAACTTGCACTCTACTGTCCTCAGGAAGAAATATAGGGCGGGATCAGTTAGTACCAATAACTCAGGAGTACTCTGGCTCTGACAGCTTCTCCAAATTCTCACGCCAAACAGACCACTAAGCCTCATTTTGCACCCAGAGGCTCATTTTTCAGCTCATTCCCCATGACTCTAAAGATCTGCACAGTGAACTCATAATGAAGTCATACCTTTTATGTTGGTTGATATGGCTAAAACACAATCAGGACAGTACTGAGAATGTTGTATATGGAAAACCCCATATTTGTCATTCTGCAGGGACTACAATATCAGAAGCTGCCAGCTATTTTAGGTATCAGGAAGGGAGTGAATATTGAGTTCATAATGATGGTTGGTACACAGACACAATGCTTGATAGTACTGCTGGTATTTAGCAATGCTGGGAGAATTCATTTTAATATAGGGACTTATAGTAATTGCACATGTGCCTTCATAAAGCAGAAGTTTGTAAAATAATAATTCACTGTGTATACTACTTACTTCATGCACTGTGTCTGCCTTTAGTATGTTAAAAAAGAATAATTTTAAAAACCTACTTGCATTTCTGAGTCAGCTCTGACTCTGAGCTGTTGCTTTGACTGCATAGATTTTGGACCCAGTCTTTTGCTTTGCATCATCCCCGCTTCCAAAGATTGTGCAGTAGAAGATAGAAGTCCTATTGTTGTCTTTTATTCCCAGGTATATAAAAAAGAGTGGAGATAAATATTTAATAATTCTAATAGACCGCTAAGACTTTATTGACAAAAAAATCCTAATTTATCTTTCTATGTTGTTATCTTCCGCTGCATTTATCATTTCCTATTCATCCTTAATAAAGTTTAGAAAGTGTTTTCTTAGGGCCTAATAGTGCTCACATCAAGTACTTCTTAACAACTAGAAATGCTAGTTTTGACAACCTTAATTTTATTATTAGGTCTGCCTTGCTAACAAAACCCTGCTAACCTAGAGAAGCCTCGCTTCCCATTTTCTACTTTAAGCCACTCAAAAAAGAGAGAGAAACAATTTGCAAGTTGTGAAAGCACAATGCCATGCTCTTCTCTCCTTCCCAATTTATAATAAAAAATACACTAGTTGTTATGATTCATATAGTGAAATGCAATGTATTTAAGTTTAAATGAAAACTATAGCAGTGCCTAACTTCAAGCAGAGCAGAACTAATAGAGAATTTGAGTTTCTTCTTTCTGTAGTTCTTTCCTTGATCAAGTCTAACCACCATTTCTCTTGCACCTACAAATCTCTCAGATAGATAGATGATACTTAATGGCCTGCCTTGAGACGTGATTTTTAATCCTCAGAGGGAGAGACCAGAAAATCCTCAAATATAAAAAAAACCCCAAAGTTGATTTATAGATTACACCTCTCTTCATAACTCTCATAAAGGAGGAAATACATTTTCTGCATTGTAGGGAATTTAAATGAGTGTAGCTTTATGACAGATTCTGAACTATGTATGAATGGGTGAGATGAAAATGCATTTAGCAAACAACTACTGCATTCTTATTTTCATCCAAGCTGGCAGATCAGAAAGGAGAGCTTTAGTTATTCTAACTCAAGGCTATAACATCTGTAAAAAGCTGTAGCATAAATACAGACAATAAATATTTAAAAAAGAAAAGAATAATAGAATTATAATTCCCGTTTAGAAGGTCAAGTGATTAGCTTCAGATTCAAGTCATATATACTAAAAATCAGTCATTTAACTTGTCTTTTTTAAAAATAAGAAAATAGGGAAGTGAAACCACCACGTAAATAGTTTAAAAGATAATTCAAGGCCAGTCATAACACACTTTCTCAATTATTTTTTTTTAAATTAAGAAGAATGTTTAAAGTCGTTGAAAAATATTTGCTTATCAAAACAATTCAATAATCTAGAAACTAAAGAATATATAACCCTTTGAAGATAACTGTTAAAAGGTAAAGAAAATATGCTACTCAAAACCAATGGTAAAAAGTGTTTGGTTTTTTTTTTTGAAAAGGAAAAAAAGCATTTTAGTGTTTGTAAAATGAGCCATTAGTATTGATGCCCACCTTTGAATAGCCTGGCCAACTATCCTACGGACAGCTTCTTCCTCCTCATTACCCACATGACTCTCCTTGGCTTTCAATACCAGATGGATAAATAAAGAGTAAGCAATATCGTAAAGAATGAAACCTAGCTAGAAGAAGGGTGAAACACACTTCCCGACACCCATGGTATTGTCCATGCCAAACAGCTGGCACACATCTCACCCAGAGCCACTCATTAGTAGCTCATCTGCCCTTCTGGAGCTCAAGTATCAAAATTTTCTGGCCATTTCAAAGGGTAAAGATTAAAGCAAAGAGCCTGGTCTTCTGGATTGGCAAAAAGACCCCTGAGCACTGCAAATTCACACAGAGAAAATCATACCGGCTAGTTCTTCCTCTTCACATATGCAGTAATCCTTGTACAGTTTACCTGGGTTATGTCAGTTCTAGCCAACAACAAAATCCACCTCTAACACGTTGGTAAAATAGTACTGGTGAACATACTCACAAGGTCAACTGATTGTTCTAGGCTGAGAACCATTTGCATTCAGTCTTAGCTTTGGAAGTAAAGGTAACGATGTAGATAATTTCCTCCTATTCATGAATAGCAGTGGATATTTTTTTATACTGTTGGACATTTTTGCAGCATTTAGAAACACTGTTTCAGGGTCATCCAGCGTTATCTGACATAGAGAAAAAAAAATCCAGCCGTAATATATCAGAATGTCTTTTCAGGAACGTACAAAAGAAGCAGTCACAGCCAGCTGTACCTCCAGCACTAGCCTTACTGTATGGGGTATAAAAGTAGTTCCCTTGGAGAGGGGAAGAACTGATGCCACTGCATGAGCCTAGTCAGAAGAAAAGGATTAAAGTAAACATCTGCTGGATATTACACAGCTCTGCTGATGCATCACTGTGTAAAATCATCCCACTGTTACCAAGAAGACCCATTTCTTTACATGATCAGTTCAAGAATGAAAACCAGGTTGCTGAGGCTGGACACAAGGAAAAAGATTGCTAGCTCAAGGGAAACATTTTAAAGAAGCTACAGCACAGTTCAGTATTGCTTTTTGAAAACGCGTGCCACACTTGATCAATTTTTTTCTGCAGTTAGAAAAATTGTATAAGATTTCTCACTAACAGTAAATGCTAGTGTGGTTACAAAGCACCTAACAGACACAACTGTTTTTATTCATGCATTTTGTTACCACTTCTCAATGATAAACTTGACCATGAGGACATTGGGAAATTGCATGGTAATGAATACACAAAACCTGTCCTAATTATCTTCCCATTAATTAGCACTAGCAGGTTACAGGGGGGCACTATACAGGGGGCTAGAATACACATGAAGGTCCAAGTTGAATAATCCCTTTAATAACCTTATCCTGGCACAGCGGAATGTTTTATTTTTAAATAATATGTCAGAGTTGATCTTAAGGTGGAGAGAAGAGCCTGAGACTGCCAAACCGATTCCTGCAGGAACTGTAAAACTAAAGAAGTAGCGAGTAAAGCTTTGTGATACTGCTCAAGATACACAGAGAGCATCAAATACACTGAAAAATACCTGCTTAACAAAACAAGGCATTCTTTGCGTACTCCAAGGGGACATAAGAAATAGGATGATGAAAATGCGAGCACTGCGTGGGAAACCTGTAAACACATTACTTACTTAATGCAGTACTGGCAAGCACAATGTATTATAAAGCATTGCGTAGGTGAGTGGAGAATAGGAATTTATGTGATAAAGTAGTCATATAATTTGTTGGCCTATCAGGGATTGTTTGAGAAAAGCTTATGTAGAGTATCTGTAACAGGGCAGTAAAAAGTAGTAACCACTGTTTTCATATGGATTTATTGCTAATACAACCAGCATTGTCATCTAGTGTTATTGCTATAACATTACTTTGAAAGACATCTTAGATTCCTTTTCATATTATAATGTTATCAGCCATAAAGGAAGGTAACAACTAAATATTCCTTCAATGTAACTCTAAGTTATTTTCCATAAAATTATGCTGATAATATATCATAAAAGATCGTATTTTTTTAGTAATTACTCCTATATATGTGGATATATATATGTACACATGCAGATATTGATAACATTGAATTGCCTAATAGATTGCAAATTACATAACTAGATTGCTAGTATATATGCAGATACACATGCAGGTACATTTTGTATTAAAATCTTCAGTGTGGTACCTTAAAAAAAATGTTCAAATGAAATCAGATGAAATTTCCAAACAAAACCAATAAGACAGCTTCACTTTAATCAAAATATGAAATTAGTCTTGTGTAAATCATAGGAATTTTATATCAAATGGTATGGATTAAAAGTTTACCCCTATTTGGTATTTGTTTTTTTTCCCACAAAACACCATTCGACAAAATGATTTGCTATCTGTAGTAGGAAGCAGTGCAATATATAATACAAAAAGTATCACTTCTAGACTGAAAAACTATGACTTTGACTATTTAGAGGAATTTTATCATTCCAGCAGATAACGGATAATATTAACTCACGTTACAGTTTGCCATTATATTGACAGTGGAATGGCCCTTTCAAACTAAGCATCTTGTGACAGTTTAGGTGTTTCTTCCAACTCTGTCTCTTAGTCAACTTTGTGACCCCAAATAGCCCCTTCTTTAGACTTCTTTCAGGGCCACACAACAGTTTTCCTCAAGCTTTTCTCAGCCACAGGCATCTCACACTGCTTTGCCCAAAACAATACTATATAAAGACGCTCTGCCAAGATCATCCAATTTCCTGAGTAATCTTGCATTAGCATATGTTTTGAGAGACAACATTTGCTATTACTGCTCTTACTTTGCTCCCAGGCTTCGCATACATCTGGAGATGGGGAATGGAAGCAGCGTTTAGTGTTACTCTCTAGGCAGGTCTAGGACAGGTTTGCAATCTGGAAGGAAATAGGGTCTCAAAGGTAATCTTTAGGTTTCCCCAGAAGCTTCTGTGGGAAGATTTATAGAGTTTAACCCCACCTATATCATTATACTCTGCAGGTATATTTTTAACTTTCTTTAAATAATTATTTCGAAATGCAATACCATGGCATGGAACATATGTGTTGCAAAAATAGTCTCCACAGAAAACACAAAAAATAGCAAGAGATCTGGATTCATCAGTCAAGTCATGCATTGCTCAACTAAGGCTTCCCAGCTTGGCCCAACTGCATTTCCCCGGAAAGCCCCTAAAGTACTTTCCACTTTTGAAAGCAGTATTAGTAAAATTTGATTTGCACTTGGTAAAAAAATATGCAGCAAGCGTTAACATTTCACTGCAGTGCTGTGCAGCAATGAAAGATGAGGTGGAAAGAACACTGTCCTCCAGTTACAACTCCAGGGCAAAATTATTTGGACAGAGTATACTCATCACATCCGCTGGACAAAAACATCAGTGACTTACAGCCTTTCATTTTTAAGTGCCTTGGGATGCTTCCAAAGCAAGCAGGCGAGACATCAGATGTGTCCCTTGGGGTGGGCAGACTGCAGAAGATACCACCCAGCCTGTGTCGGGGGGGCTGCCCCACCTGCCCTGACCATGGCACCCTCAGGGTGGGTGTTTGCTCCCGTTCCCCAGGGGGAGTGAGGAGTGACCAGCTCCACCACCGACCCTGCATAACCGAGCCTGTGCAAGACGGAAAAAGTGATTCTGCCGTGGTCCTTTTCAATGCTGGCATCCGCATTGTCTTTTTTGGATCAGGAGAGGACTTTTAAACTGCATCATCCCCACCTACTGCAGGTTGGTTCTGACTGGGCAGAGGTGTCAGAGCCCGCTGCTGGGGCTCCTTTTGCATGAAACTAAACCAGAAATTGTCCCCCGAAGGTGTACCTAATGTGGTCCAACTGGCAATACGGTTTCAGTCCATGGGAGGACACCAGAGTGACTCTGAAGTAAGCCCCTCACCCTGAAAGTAATCCCATTAGGGCCTCAGCACTGTTTGGCTCTATAAATCCAACCTTATTGGGCTGCACAGTTTGCTGATGTAGATAGAGAAGTGTGGCAATACCAGGGCAAGAAGCACCTTGGTCCCCCAAGAAGGGATTGAAAATTAGTCTTTTTTTTTTTTTTTAATAGGAAAGGAAGTGATGCAAGTTGAATATGTGTTTTATTTCACTGCACATGGCAGTGGATGAGACCCTTTAAGAATCTGGTATTTTATAGATCTTTGCGTTCCCTTGGGATTCTGACTGTATTTAATCCCCTACACCCTATAAAAAATTTGACCTGCTCCTAAAGATAGTTTCTTACTTGTGGCTAGCTGCAGACTAGCTCTATATAAACTTGTTTTTTTATACCTTCTGGGTAGCTCAGGAGCATTGATCTCCAAAGCAGAGTTATGGAGTAGGCTGATAACAGCAGTGACGTACTAAATTGTGCTACTCTCGGAGCGTTCAAGGTGTTCCCTAGAAGTTTCGCTTCAAGTAATACAAATACCACCTTCACTTACCTTATGAGGTCAGAAGGAGTCACGGCACAAAATGGCTCAGCAGATGATATGGTGAATAACTGTCAGTGATTTGTCTGGCATGATTACGCTGGCTCTTCAGGCCTCTGAGAGAAAATAAATGTCAAAGGCATCTTTAATCCAGCAGCTGAGCGTTATCAAGAACTGGTGTTCAATATACTCACGCCAGGCTAAAAAGGAAGGGTGACATGGGTAATCTGACTTCATCTGCTATGCCTAAGCACCATCTGGCAGTATAATGAAGAAGGGCACGTTAAAACCAGATTACATTCACCTGAAAAAAAATAAAAATCACTGAAGTTTAGACCAGGCATTCAAAGGCCAACCCTTTCCCTGTTGACTTCAGGCCAGATGAGTTTATGAGCTGTCTTAATTTATCTCGCTTCCACTTTTTGTAAGCAGTGAAATAGAAACCTGCATAAAGTGAGCAGTAAATACTTTCTGTGGTGTGCGGAGAGCTGTCTTCTCCTCTTTGCCCTCTCAAATATTTTTTGAAACAGAATTAACTTGGCTCCTACGTTTCTATGCATCTCCAGGAAAAGATACTACATGCTGGCAGGGTCATCCTGCTGAAGACAGCAGGGACTACCAGTGAGCTGCAGGTTAGTGACAGAAAGTGGAGAGAAAGCTGGTACTGATGTGAGGAGGACTGGTAGTCCCCGGGGCCCCACAACTTTCACTGCTCCAGTGTGAAACCCCTTACTTCAGGACTCACTCTCCTGAGAGGCAAGAACAGAGGAAAACCATGACCTTCTTCCCTTGAAGGTCCTCAAGAGGTCTCCTTTGATTGAATGCCTGCAGGGGAAAGATTTAGCTCCATGCTGACTTTCATCTATGCCCCGTGCAATCTATAAAGTCTTGCTGAACTAGTTGAGGTTTCACATGTAGGAAATTAGCTGTAAGCAGTACAAGCTGCTGTGAGTTTGAAGAAAATTGTCAGGGTCAAGTAACATTGGTAAGAGAATCAGCATTTGGAAAGTCCATGACACTGAGAAAGCTTTTTTTCTTCTTTTTGAAAGCTGTACTTTAAGTGTATGATACGTAAATGGTGCATACATAACATGTTTCAAGCCCTGCTGAGTTTGAAACATGTTTTGTACAATACGCTCTCTGCATTCCCAGGGGCTCTTTGGGATGTGAAGCAACAGGCAACAGAAGGTGAAAATAATGAGGAAGGTTTGGAAGATATCTTTACTCCTCACAATGTCCTTAGCTGGATGTTCACTGACTTGCTTTTGCCACAGGCTCTTGGGAAGTGAGTCTTTGTCTCTTAAGTATTAGGATTTTCACAAGACTTGATGCGCCACAAAAGGGAAATCTTCATTCTGAGGACTAAGGAAAGCTGACAGAAATTATACTTCCCTAACACGTTTCAGGATTAAAATAACAAGTCTAACTGTGGAGACTGACTAGGACAAAACTTCTAGAAACCAGAAACAGAACCGATTCAGTACAGCTGCCTCGTCCATACTACTGTGTCTGAAGGGATTTCTAACGGCCGAACTCTTCTCCAGCTGGTTTCAGGGCAATCCAAACATACAAAAAAGGACTATATTTGCTTTGTTTTTTCTTCATGCATGTGTAATAATACATAATTATATTACACAATCCTACAATAAGCTATAGATTATATTATATAAATATGTTATAATTATAAAAAATATAACATATCATTATTGTATTATATAATATGTACAATATATATGCTATATAATTATGTAATAATATGTTGTTCTTATACACGTAAATAAATTTCCCAAAAACTATTGCTTTAGTTGTGTCTACACTGATTTTTACTTTAAATCGAGTAATTGTGGATTTTGAGTACACTCTCACCCACAGAGTATGATGTCTTTTGCTCTAAATATCTCTTGGTTCCCAGCTCTCAGCAATCATAATGAAGAATGAGGTCATATATTCCCCTCTTAAGTGTTTTTCTCCTTACCTTTTTCCTTCTTTCAAACTCTTTCAAGAGGTTGCTGAACAACTACAATCACCTGCTCCAGGCAGATGAACAGTAGTGTGGGACAGCATGTAGCCTATATGTCAGGTGAAGAAGGAAAGTCAGCTGCCGTAATCATGGTCTCCTCATTCTTGAGCCACTTGATATGGGAAAATGATATAGCTCTATTATTGGCAGTGCTTGACTACTTAGCCCTTGACTTCTACTGCTTTTCAAGCATGCCTGAAAATAACATATTTCATTTTACATTAAAAGTTTCATCATCAAAACAAGGGAATGAAAAAATGGTTTAGTCCAAAGACACTTTTTTTCCCCTCAGTGTTCTGATCTGGCTGATGAACTGGAAAACTAATCGATACCATCTGCAGCCTTGGTTAGGTGTATACTGAGTACAACCGAGACAGCAGTGCTCTGAAGAAGTCTGGATTTAAAAATAAAAGTTACAGAGCAAAGAAATTCAGTGTTCAAGGATGCATTTCACAAACAAGACATTAACTTCTAATCAAGAGAGACACCACAATCTCAAACCTATCCAAGTAGAGAAAACACCCTATTTGGGGAAAGGAATATCAGAGTTTCATTATGCAAGTAGACATCGAACTGAAACAGAGAGCTTGTAATGCAACATAAAACACAGGTTGAAAAGACATATTCTACAATGCATTTGATTTCCATTTCATTTTTCAGATTCATATTCAAAACCTAAATTTATTTACTGTTGTGTGAACTTAGCAAAGAGAAGCATTAAAAATCTTCTGTTGTTGTTTCAAAAGACAAATTGAAAGACAAACTAGACCACACTGTCACTTACAGATGCACAGATACATGCTCTCTCTCAAAATATACATTACAGTCTGTGCATAAGTATGAAGGAAATAATATATACACGCTTACACACAAATATATTTTCTAAATTAGCAATTTTCAAAATTAAAAATCAGCAAAATTTTTTCCAAATTAATAATTGTTTATTTTCTCTTAATTGGCCCTTGAAACACAGAAAATAATAGTGCAGAAAAGTGTAATTAGAAATTATGTTAAACCACAAAACTTTGCACCTACCAGTATGTGGCTATGTCATAAGACAAGTCAGATATGAATTCAGGTGAAATCACTTTCCTGTTCTACATTGCTGAAGAAAATGGGCAAAGGGCATGATGAAAGGCTGCATAACAAATTCAGAAGTCTAATTCATTAGAATGGACTAATCTCCTTCTTATATATCTTTCCTAAATTCTCATTGTTTTTCATGCATACAGATGATCATTTATTTTTCTGTAAAAATACATCGAGTACAGCACTTTCGGCTCTAATCTGAGAATCATAGCATGCTGCACAAAAACTCTCTGAAATGTCTCGTGTCTAATCTTTATTTTAATTGAAACAGGCTGGTAAAGTAATACACATACGAGCTGCTAATGTGTGTGTAGTTTATCTTCATTTAATGAAATGTCAGCTTTAGGACAGGAGAAACGTGGAATTTCCTAAACTGTGAGGAATTTCAGTGTAATGAGATTGGGTTTACAACACTGCCACAATCATTTGAACTTTCTGAAGTAGTAAGAAGAGCTGTACATGAGGTGAAACACTTTACCTCCTTATAATTTGTTTCCGTTTAATTCTAAAAGGCAATTCTGAAAGATGTGCTGTCACTGATTGGCATGCACAATTTGCACTAAGGCCACTGGGAGCTGATACACAAATCAGCATCAGTGGATGTTCCTTCCTGTATAGCTCTTGACTGCAAAAAGAAAAATATCCCCTGCCCACTATAATTCTTTTCCTTTTTTTTTTTCCTTAGAAAATGTCAAAAATGACACTGCATGGCCTTGCATGTGGCAGAGCATGCTGCTGAATGCCAGGCTTAAAACACAGAGTTTGCTCTGCAGCTACTTAACTCCTACTTAAGAGGGAGAGAAATTAAAAGACAAACAGGTGATAATTTGTGGATACATTGGGAAGAGGCCTCTCATTTTTCTCTTTGCTATCATATTGACTTTAAGCCTTTTTTCATACATGAAGAGCAAAATTAATCCCAGAAAGACATCTTCGAGTCTTCTTCCTCTTTCACTATTTCATCTGAACTGGTGAAAATTCAGCCTTTCCCTTAAGAGCAAATTCAGCCTGAACTGTTTGTTAATGGAAAAAATTGTCACTGAACAGGGACAGAATAAGAACTGTTCCTGCATTCTTTTTTCTCAGAATGACTCTAAAGCCCTTTTATGAGCTTTCTTTGAAAATCCCGTATCTGAAAGACAAGAAATGTGGCAGTAAAATCGTTGGCCGTGGATAATGCTCACATATAAAAATTACATTTTTCACCCAAAGAACAAAATTTCAGATGGTTTTATGTGACCTAAAATGCAGGAAGTCTTAGCTTACAATCCTGCAGCAGATTTCAGAATATTTTAGTATGGTTTATTAATTTACCAAAAAAAAAAATGTTGTTTCCAAAAAGTCCAACTAACCAACTAACAGCTATAAGCTAAGTCCAACTAACGAACTAACAGCTATCAGCTAACTGCCTCACACTTTTATAAGGAAAATATTACACTTAATAGTACAAAACCATCTTGAATAATTTTTTTAATTATTATTTTTGTGCAACGTTTTTTGGTATTACATGTATTTCTATTTTCAGATTTTCTCAGATCTTCTGGAGAAAAAAGTCCAATAGCCCAGCTCTTCTGTTGAATTGTAGGTCAAATTACATCAGTCTTTTCTGTATGAATTAATGCTAAACAAGAATACATGGAGATGGTTGAATCAGTACATGAATTGAAAAGCAGGCAAAAATATAAAACAAAGACATATTGCGTTACAGCAAAGTTGCTGCTTTATCCAAGTGGGGCAGTCTGAGGGACTATCTTATAGATTGGTTTAAGAAAAATTACATTTTCCTCCCTAGCCCCCATCCAGGTGGTTTTGCTGAAACTGGTGAAAAAAACAGAGCATTCTTCATAGCGGATGAAATTTAAGTCTCCTGCGAGGCAATGGGACTCTTTTTGTTAACTACATGGTTGTCTGGGTTCCATTTTCTTAACTTCACTACTCAGACGCATCTCTATATTTACCAATTTCTAGCAATACATGAAAATATACATGGTAATATGAAGCATTCAATATTGCTCCAGAATAAATTCTTTTTTTCTTTTTCTCTTGCTGCTTTTGACCTCAGTATTGTGAAGTACTGCAAACATATCCACTTAAAGTATTTTCTCATCTGTGAAAGGATAAGAAAAAAAAAAAGTAAACCTGCCTTTGAAATAAGCTAGAGGCATGACATAAAATGCTATAAATACAATATATCTTTTATATCACAAAGGTCATATGATTCAAAAGAAAAGCTGTGGGGGAAAGGCTACTGAACTTTCCTTGGATGACGACAGAAATAAATCTTCCACTCTGATTTACCAGCTAGAACGGGTCTGGAGTCTTTCCGATCAGAAGACAATGAGATCCATATATGAAGTGCAGGAAAAAGAAAAGGAAAAAGAAACACTCCAGAAGTTCCAACATTAACAGACTCAGAGAAACTCACAGACTTCAAACGGGCAAAAAGAGAAGTCAGTAGACACCAGAATAGAAGAATAGTGTTCTTTAGACAGAAAAAAAGCTTTTGATATATGCTGATAGATGTATATTCATCCTTTAAATCAAAAATTAAACCAGTATGTGATACTGTGCACTTATTCTAATAGCATATTTTAAAAGTGAAGGAAGATATACTACAGTGCTATGGAGATATCAATGTTAAGGACTTGCCACACGGGGTTCTTAGACACTTCCTTTTATGTCCCATTGACCTGGCTGAGAAAAGCACTTTGGCTAAATATAGGAAGAACATCTCCTGAGATGTACTAACCAGAATTGCTCTGTTTGAGTCTTCCATATAAAACCTGTCGGGAATCTAATGTGCAACCTGCTTGCTACCATTTGAGGCCAGGTATGTGTATACAACGCTGTGGTAATGAAAGCAGCTGGCACCACTGGGACAGTCTGCGAGGCTCCGGTGGCGTTACAAAGAGCAGCAGTCTGAGCATCCAGAGATGTGTCACCCGCGCTTCTCCCCCATAGGAAGGATCTATCAGTACGTGTTGTGCCTAGTCAGGCGGTCAGAACCCAGAACGTGGCAAAGCAGGATGACTGCTAAGCTACGAACTACTGATTAGCAGTTGACAATAATTAAATAATGGTTAATGATACCACTGCCCTGTAATTAATATCACGGGGTCTGTGTAACGTTTCCTACTCTTCTTAAATTCATGTAATTGATTTCCACGAAGCAGTTTTAGGCAACTTGTTAATTTCCTAATCAAAACACTGGAAACCGAATGTTAGATTTTCACTTTAATTCTGTTTGTTTCTTCATGCATTAGGCTTCTTGCGGGGATGTTAGTTTTGGCTTGAGCTGCTCTGCAGTGCCACATGTTGCGTGTCCCTGGGAGGGGGCCTTGAGCTCCTCGTGCATTTTTTAAAGACCTCGGTGTTCCAGATAATTGGACTGGGAACTGTTTCCTGTGCACTGGTTGCAGATTAAGGAAATTAAGGGAGCAACAGTTAGAAAGGTGCATTTCTGATTTAATTTGCTCTCTGGAATGACAGAGCCATTCAATCAATTTCTGAGCATTACTATTATTCTGGAAGACTGCCAGCCAGGAAAGTATAACTAACTTTTTAGCTGGATTTGAAACAAACAAAACAGCAATTGGTGCTGTTGTAATATGAAAGAACCAAAGGTTTGCAAAACAAGCTGACTTCAATAGGTGTTGACTGTTAATTAGAGAGGAAGCAATTATATTGAAAATCTTTTCATTGCAAGGCATCTGAAGAGGTGGACAAAGACAGAAGAGGACACATAATTTTTCCGGGAAACAGGACTACGAATAAAATTATGAAGAAAGGAAAAGAAGAATTTTTACAAGTGGAGAGTAGGTAACTGTGTATAAGGAAATATAAGAAATTGTTATTGCAGCACATCTGGCAGATTAAATAGTAGAAGAAACGGTTGTTAATGAGGATAAAGCTACGTTCTTTGTTCCCTAACATCCATAAATCCATTTTGTACATCTTCTGGAAAGGAGTTTGAACGAATACATATTAGACATTTGCTTGCTGTCATTGATTATCCTCCTCTCTCTTTTATACAGAAGAATAATAGTAATGAAACTGGAGAACCGTATTAGTGGGTCACAGATTGTCTTGAAAGCAGGAATGCTGCAGTACGCCCTGCTATTGCTCTCCTGCTTCACATTAGGCTGACATTTGAACAACACGCAGCCTGCTTCTTGGAATTCTATGTAGCATCAGCTAACATCAGCCATCAGCGGAAATAAAAAGCTATCAAATTTTCTCTAAATTCTCACTAAATAAATAAGAGATCATTTTCTTTTAAATTCATAAATACTGAGAAGACTCCAAAAATTACATCACACATTTTAAGTTTTGGTAGAGCCACGATGACTTGACTAAGTTTAAGTAAAAAAATGGAAGATAAAAAGTACCGTGTTTGACATCCTATAAACTAAAAAAATTAATTGATGCATTGCATTGTGCCAAAAAGCGCAGAGATTTGAATGATGGAAACCTGAAATCCCCATGAGTTGTAGACCTAAGACTGTCAAGAATCTGTAGGTCAAGCAAGGACAAAAGAAAAGGAGGAGGAAAGGACACCCAGCCTAATCACTCCAATAAAAATATCAGGGATAAGCTTCAGGTTTATGAACAGGAAAAGCACCAATTAGCAAGCTATATCTTAGCTATCAAGGAAGGTAGGGCTAGAGCAAGAATTGCCAGCAGTCAAGCTGAGAGCTGAGACCTTACAAAGAAATAAAAGAAACAGTTAACGTACAATGATTAAAGAAACAAAGACAGACAACAAAAAGTGGGGCACCTAAGCAAAGAACCAGCAGGGATCATCTAAGTACACCTCCAATATAAAATCAATACTCTCAGTTTTCTTTATGAATGCTTTGAAGACATAAAGGCAACATGCATAATGAGAACGGAGGTGTTGAAATGACCACGCTAGAAAGGAAAGAAAAACTCACAGAATTCGACAGAAACCTGAAAGAGACAGCAAAACAAATCTCGAGTCTGGTAACAATAATCCTGACTAACTATGTCAAGTCTGAGATTAGTGAATATAAAAGGACAAAGTATTTACAGTAAGAAAAAAAGGACAAAGGTGATTGAGGAATTATCACACCTGTTAATCTGATGTCTAAAGTATGCAAATTTTTGGCACAAATTTCAAAGGAAACAATCCAAACTCAGCTGTAAAGGGGAACTGGGGGTAAAACATAACATAGTTTACCAAAATGAAATCAGCTTACCTGACTTGATACTTTAATAAGCTTTCTAGACAACAGAAATGTGGCAATTCCTCCCTCTCTGGGCTTTCGGTATATTTGATATGGAAATTTGTGAAAAATTGGTCCAACTGAAGAAGATGCAGGTTAAGTGATGAATTAAAAAGCAGACAAGAAACCGTTAAAGGAAAGGACTATAACACGTAATTGTACTGGAACTGAAGGGGACATATCAAACAATCTATTACTAAAGATTTGTTTCTTATTTTGTTTAGTATTTTTGCAATGTTGTGATGAAATTTTCTGATGAAGCAATGCAAGGCTGGCTGACCTTGAGACTAGAGTGCTAGTTGAGCCGGTGTAGTAGTTATGAGAACGGCAAAGATTTTCCAAGGTTATATTATCTAAATTATTTTCAGAAAAGATAATACAATTTAACCCAAATGCTATGTGAAATTGCAATCGATACATATATTTTAAAAACAATAGAAAGAGAGAGAGAGACCAAGTTAATCCTGAAGTACAAAAAAGTATTAGTAGGTATAAAAAAGGCAACTAAGGGAATGAGGTCTGAAAGAACAGCCAGACGTAAGGATGCTAAAAGAGCTAGTCATGTTTAGTCTGCCAAAGAAAAGAGAAGGCGGGCCATGATTGCTCTATAAAAATACATCTGGGCAAAAATATCAAAAAGACAGAAAACAAAGGAAAATATTTGCATATTTGAAAGAGATATAAAATGCTTATAAGTGCATTTTATGGAAATAATAAGGTTTCTAATTCTTAAAGCTTTGAACATTTAGGGTGTAGGATAGCTTTCTTAGAGACTTAAAGAAACCCAAACCAAGCCTCTAATTATTTCTAATACTGTCCTCTGTAAGGTTATGAAAGTCATTACATTGTTCAGTATCTGCGATGACAGATGATTAATTTTGCTTACCTCAGAGTTCCCGTACACTACCAAGTACCTTAGTCCTGCGACATAACGCTTTTACAGCTCTAACAAAAAAGTCTGCTCTAGTTTGCTGCTAACTCTGACCTGACCTGTGGCTTTCCAGCACTGGACTGCTAAGTCTAAAGGCATTTGCCTTGCATGTAACATGGGAGAACAGAGTTGTCTTTCAACTCTAGGTGTTGGGACTACCATTTCATATAACAACACATGATCTAACATAGTGCACACAGTACAATTAGAGAAGTAAAAGTGTTTTTTTCAAAATTTTCCAGAAGATACAGTTTTAGTGAATATGAATGATGAAGAGGAATAACACTGACAAGTACGAAGTTTGATTGCACATAAATCAGAAAACCAGTTCTAAAATGCAAATCAAAACCACATCACTGGTGAGGAAAAAACAGAAATGAACATAAAAATCTGCCAGAGGAACGCAGGCAAGCTTTCAGTTAAAATTCCCTAAGCACAAGCCAAGACCAGAAGTGATTAAAGTCATATGTTCTCCAAGTGATATTTTCCAAACTATTAGCATCTTAAATTTCATCTCCTGGGTAGAGTGAAAAATGAGCCAAGTCTTTTAAAACATATTCCTTTAATGTAGTTAGATATGGCACAAAAGAAATTAATTTCTTTCTTTATGTGATTGGCAGCACCAATAAAAGACATACTCTGATTTTTAAAAGAAGTATTTCTTTCAGTTGTAAAATTGCATTTTTCAGTGTCTGCATGCTTTTTTTAAAGAAGCCTCTAATCGTAACAACAGTTACATCAAGTAAAAGGTGTAACCTGATTAAACAAGTCCCTTCCAGGCTTATGAAAAGTGGTTGTTGAAAATGCTTTGCCCCAACTCTACAGCCTTTTTGCGCAACTAGGCTTTTCTTTTCTGTCTTTCATCCAGGGTGTGTCTCAGAATGAAAACCATGCTTTGATCCTGAAGCTGAGTGTTGTACAGATCCGTATGATGGTGGTGCCTTCCAATGTCGATTCACTGATGTCTAGTAAAGCATACGCTGGCATTTCTGCATTTCCCTCGCGGAGGGCGCACAAGATGGTGCCTGTATTCTCTTTGGACAACAATTTCATTAAGCTTGTCAAAACTGAATGCCTTTGAGACTTCATGCTTCAGTAAGATCTGGTAGAAATTATTCAGCAATGTTGTTTGCAGGAGGGTGAGGATAGACAAATAGAAATTTAAGAAATAGAAATTTCACATCTTTAAGGAGCAAGGCTGTAAAGAACACATGTAAATTAGTTCAAATGTGCAGTGAGCCTTAAAATCTGAACTACCTCACACTACGGTGTTTTCTCCATCTAAATGAAGAAGAAAGGGACCTACTTAATATTGTTCTCTTTGTAGTGTAATTTGTAGTATGTTGTACAGATATTTTCAAAATTGCTAAATATATTTTGGGTCCGCATGTGGTATAAGTATGTATTCATGTTAGATAAGAGTGGGAGATATTAAGGAAATGCAGCTTGAGAAAAAAAAAAAAGTGTAAAAATGGAGAAAAAACATAGCTGACAAATATTAACAAGTTGTGTAGAAGCTGGAGACTTTCTCCACATGAAATTCTACGTACCTTAACACTGGTAGACACCACAATGGTTAAAAAGTACTAGTTATCCAAGCACTACAAGTTGTCTTGAAGACCACATTCTGAAAAACATAGAACTCATAGTGCTATTTTCTCGCTTCTTTCAGAGCTTTGAGCAGATTTTCAATGCTGCTATTCAGGTTATGAAAGCAAGGTGCTGCAGGGAAACAGGCAGGATAAATTCTCTCCCCCAAACCTTAATAATGCTTCTTCTAGTCTATGAAGTTCTAAGCACCCTGTTTCTTTCATAATGAAAAGATTTTTACTGGGATTCTAATGCAATACAAATCAGAGGCACAATTAGGAAGGAGGGACGGAAGGAAAAAAACACCCGCAGCAACCTGGATGCATTGAAATGAAGATAAGGCAATTCACGTTTGGCATAGCATGTGGTAAAAGAAGTGTTCTCGCTTTTGCAGAGAATGAATTTAAAGACTGGTATACTGCCCTTTCATCCACTTCTGATCAGGAATATATTGATCAGTTCAAGAGGTAAAAGGCCTAATGGTGAAGAAATGTTAAAAGAGACACTCGCTCAGAATTGCTACTGGCAACACACACAGTACAAGGGGCTTGCATGCTCTACTGCCAAAACAAGAAAAGCTTTTTTTAATTTCTTCGTCTTCTTGCACCCTTTTTTCTTATTTTTGAAGGCAAGCAAGAACAAAATTCCAAATATCCCATTTTTCAGTGTTGCAATTGAACCAATAAAGCTACAAAAGCTCCACGGTCAGTAGCATTGAAAATCAAGGCTGCTTCTGAAATGGATCTGAAGGATATTTTCTTAATTTTCTTAGATTTAAAATCTCTGACATACAAATTCCTTATTCCTTGTGTCTGCTTTGAAACCTTTGCTAATGAATATGAAAAGCAGAGGGCAGAGTTATGCCACAGGGCTGTTCCCATGCAAGCAACAACCATGGTGTTCATCTCTAGCTGAGCTCAAGTTAACTCATTACCAGAGTCTTCAAAATTCTTATCAGGACTATGCACAAGATAAGAGAATATGCTTAAGGAAACAAAATTCGAAACGAGGCCTATACCATTATCATTTTTCATGCCTTTTAAAAGATAATAAAAACACTACTACACAAAGTAATTTGGATGCCTTCTTTACTATGTCTGGCATTCTCAGAGGCTGTAAAATCTCTTTTTTCATGAGCAACTATTGACATGGATTTTACAGAAAACAGAGTTAAAAGAAAAAGATAGAAATCTCCTACTGTTTCAGATTACAAAAGTCTTTTGGAGATATTTGGCAGTAATGCAGAGAACAGAGCAGAACAGTCTTGAAAAGCCTGGTACTTAGCCTTCATTCTTAATAAAAAAACAAATACTACCTGATCTAGTAAATTTACACTGCAGCAATTATGGAACTGGGGCAGGCTTGGTTTTTTCAATATATTAAAATATTTTCTCAGTCATATTTATTCACAGTCTTCATGCTTCTCTGCCTCTAGCTGTGAAAACCAGAAGAAAGAGAGGTGTTAAAGAAAAAAACCCATTTGGCTCTGACTTGTCACAGAGACAATTTTTGGACCATTTGTTCTCTACTTCAAATATTTAAGCCTAAAATTCCTTTCCGTCTGTTCTTTATTCTGTTCAAACTTCTTATCATACACGGACTCTTAAACTTTGCTCAAAGGCTTTATTGACAATGTGCCAGGTTCCCAAGTCTGCACCTAAATTAAATAAAATAAAGCAGATTGCCTCTGCTCTAATATAGAAAGACTGTGCACCTTGTATTTATAAGGAAAGCAGTTGCCTACTGAAACTATTCTAGGAGCTACATAAACATGTACTTAGATTGCTCTCTGAAATAGAAAACCACTTAATCATGTAATTCCCTTTACCTTTAGTAGGATTTAAACACGTGTTCATTGCTTGTGATTAAGTACTTTCCTCCATCTTGCTGCTTCCTTCCATTAGTGCAACAAGACTTCATCCACAGTCATCAGGCACGCAACCGCTCTGGTGAATAACAGCACGTGAGATTTGTAGAACACACTTACACGACAGCTAAATTCACTCTGTAGCATGAATGGGTCCTAAACTTTGCATCCCTGGGTTGTGCAATATCTTGCCTTAAATTGGAGAGCGCTTAGTAGTGTGCATCAAAACTCCAAGCCAAAAATAGGCTTGTCCTATTTTTTTCTTAAATAAAAGCTAAGTATGCAGAAAGACAGTAAAATCAGCCCAAAATGGAGCCACAACAGCGACAAGGTATACAGATGTCAATAAGGATCACAGGATACTTGCTGAACTATACCAGTAATGTGGTTGCATTTGCCTTCTCTGTTCCTACGTTTTTCGTTTTTTTCCTGCTCGGTTTTCTTACCTCTACTTCATTTTCATCTTCCATCAACACTGTTTTGTATCCACATGGCTGCATCACTTTTTCACACTACACACACATTTAGAATCAATAGACAAAACTCTCTGAAATATTTCAGAACACAGAACTTCTGAAAATATTATGATGAATGCAATTAACTGAAAAACAGAATCCTTGAATACCTAGTCCAAAGAGATATATTTGTGAAGACCAAGACAAAGCCTACAAAAAATTGTTTCTCCAAAGGTCACTTTCATCTTATTTTTCCAGTAGTTATTGAAACAGAAGACTCTCCATCTCTAAAATAATTACAAAGAAAAAGAAAAGTATTCCTAAATTCTTGATGCTGGGTATACGGAGAGCAAAACTGCCTTCAAAGACAAACATCATTGTAATTCATGAAAGACAAACTAATGCTAGGTAATTCTTTGAAAGAATTATCAACCTTCTTTTACTACTTCAAAACTTGGTTTAGCTGTTTTAAAGACCTGACTTCACTCTCATAGTTTGGCCAATTTATAACTACATTTTGAAACCTACTTCCGCAATTTCTAGGTGCATGTATCATCATAATAGTGTTTTTTTTTAGCTTGCTTTTTGTTTTGCTTGTATCAAAGACTAGCGTTCTTTGAAATTATTTATTTGTGTTTATAACAAGTATTTCCAAAGCGTTCCATGTACTTTCACAAAATTTGCGGTCTATAATCACAAATTAAATCACTGTCTTCATCCCTATGCATGCAGGGACACATTTGTAGGCCATATATGCAGAGAGAGATGCAGGGTATAGAGAGTTTTATGTATTTGGCTCTTCAGGCAGAGCTTATAAGAAAAATTATAGTCAACAGTGGCTACCTATGGGGAGCTTGTTGGTCCTACTCAGAGGACTATTAGACATTGGCATTCTGCAGGGAGCTGTGTGAGGTGTGTCCACTGTGTGTGTGAGCTTATGTGCTTCCTGCAGTGTCTTGATGTTTCCTCAGGGAAGGCTGAAGAAAGCTTTCTAGAGATTCATAAAGGTCCAGGACAAGGTCTGGTTTTGAGTGATGTGACCTCCCCTGAATCTCTGACAGTGAAAACCATACGCTTCTAATAACCTGTCTCATACCAGCTTCAGGTAGTCCACCGGATAAAGAAACAAGACGGTGAGCTAAACGAGTTTGACATTGAGTCTCCAGTCTGCCAGAGTCCTTACATCACCTTGGACAAGACACTTAAATATTTATTCAAAACTATAGTTTCCTATTTATACAATGGAGTAGTTCCTTGCCTCTCACAAGTATAAATATTAAGAATTTCAATGCACTCAGTGATAATGGAAGCCATTAAGTACCTAAATCAGCAACTCCACATTGATCTATAATACATCTCTTAAAAGGAATATCTTACAAATATGATCATCAAAATACCTTTTGCCCCATTTTGTGAATACTTTTGTAATTATAAGGCTGAAGCTGATAGAAGATAATTATGTTTCCAAGGTAGGTTTGTCCTTAATTCTTTTCAGATGTGGACTAGTTTATTCACAAAACAAATCTTCTTTTATCCCTTTCAAAATAAACTGCTATAAATACTAGTATAATTGTTTATATTACCCACAAAGAAATCCAACCCATGTCATCATTCACGTGGAACTTGTTCAGAGCACTCATATCCCTTCCTATTGTCCCTTTTTATTCACCCTATTATCCAAATTATCCAAGTATTTTAAGTGTTGTGATGTGAATTTTTTTCCTGCCTTGACTATTTGGTTGCTCCTTTCTGAAACTATTCCATTTGTGTGCTGAGCTGAAGTGACCAGAGCTGGACAAAATCGATGAATATATTCTTATTTTTCCTTTCTGCAGGAACAAAGTCATCTTACTATATAACTTGCTTTCCGATGACTTCAGACCTATACCAGAACAAAGGCTAAATTCAGCTTTTGAGCCTGTTAAAACCATGCATACAGAGGCAAAAACTCACATTAAAAATCACAATCCTGATCAGCCTTTTTAAACATGTTTAAATTAACACATTTACAGAAACCCAAATTGTTTCGTGAAACACTCGTCCCTAGAAACAGCTCCTCTAACAGCTGAAAGGATGAAATGTAAATAAATTGTGTCTGAATACTTAACATGTCATTAGCATATTTCACTGTGCTATAATATCCTCCAACTTTTCACAGTCCCTTCGCGATAGTTCCCTCCTATGTCTTTGTGGCCATAAAATAATTCTTGCACATGGTGTGCATTAAGCTTCTGAAAGCCCAAAGGACAAAGGAACAAAACCTTTTCTGTTTCTCCTTATTCCGCTTTTCTCCAAGGGCAATGGCATAAATTAGTACAGCTACACAAGAGTCCACAATCACCAAAGCAATACAAATTGCTCGATTGCCCTTCTCAGACCAGCTCACTAGAGCTGCAACCCAGCAGGTGCACTGTGATAGGATTTATAACAGGATAGTTACAGCAAGGATAGTAAGACAAGTTTAGTTAATTAACCAAGCATAGCATCAATTCCAGAGGGCACTGCCTCAAATTTGCCTGACAGGGAAATCTTTAGATCCTGGAGTATCAGCTTTCTCTACTTGCTACTAGGTTTTCTCTTCATAGTACATCACAGTACTGCACACTATCTGCAACACCACTGGAAAGCAGTTTTTGAGTCCTAGTTTGCATTGCAGATCAACACTACGAGGATCATCCTTTCTCAGCTTAATTCTTGTATTGTGTGTAGACACTCACACTGAATCCTCTAAGAGTCGTGATTTCATAGAATCATAGAATGGTTAGAGTTGGAAGGGACCTTAGAGATCATCTAGCTCCAACCCCCCTGCCCTGGGCAGGGACACCTCCCACTAGACGAGGCTGCTCAAAGCCCCATCCAGCCTGGCCTTAAACACTTCCATGGGTGGGGCAGCCACAGCTTCTCTGGGCAACCTGTTCCAGTCCCTCACCACCCTCACAGGAAAGAATTTCTTCTTAGTATCTAATCTAAATCTAGCCTTTCAGTTTAAAACCGTTACCCCTCATCCTATTGCTCCACTCACTGATAAAGAGTCCCTCCCCATCTTTCCTGTAGGCCCCCTTTAAGTACTGGAAGGCTGCTATAAGGTGTCCCTGGAGCTTTCTCTTCTCCAGGCTGAACAAAGTACTGATCCCTCTGAAAAGCATAAGAAAGACTTGTACTTGACACTCCTAAAACATACATTCAGGTAGAGATAAGGCTTTTTCCAAAGTGGCTATGCCTCTATGCAAGCACACTCCTGGGGAATGCACAGGAGGAGTTTGAGATGTGTGCACACCTGCAGGGCTATGATCTTATCACAGAGACGTAGTGGTGTGCCTCCTGTGGCTGGAGTGTTGGAATGGAAGGCTACAGGCTCTCCAGGAAGGACAGGCAGGGGAGACAAGGAGGGGGTGTCGCCCTCTATGTCAAGGACCAGCTGGAGTGCGTGGAGCTCTGCCTGGGAACGGGCCGACGGAGAGCTTATGGGTCAGGATTAAAGGGAGGGCAGGGACGGGTGATGTTACAGTGGGGGTCTGCTACAGGCCACCCAACCGGGAAGACCAAGCAGATGAGGCCCTCTATAGAGAGATAGGAGCAGCAGGTAAATCTCAGGCTTACCCAAGTTTTTGCAGGACTTCATAACAGTGGAGGCAAAATCTCATGTTCCTGGCAGGGTATAAACTTTTACTTCACTGTTAGAGGCATTTTCCACTGGGCAAGAAGACCTGACATGTTCTGAAAGCATATATTCAACATTGTCATTGCAAAGACAGTTGTCCTCTTGCTTTCAAACTAACTTTCATTTTGAAGGAAACAATGTAAAGATACTGAAATACATAGACTGAAGCTCAGTTAGGAAAGTACATTTCCACCTAAATTATTTATACCCCTTCCAAGCTTATGGAATTTTATTGAAGTTTAAAAGCTACTTTCAACCACTTAAGTCAGGAAACCGTTAAACGTCTAAACAGTCTGGCTTTGTTCCAAAGTACTCAGAGACAAAGAGACAGATGCCAACTGACTGTGATTGGTTTTCAGTCTGGCCTTTGCTATATTATCATGTGAAGTTCATTTGCTTAAAACACTGAAGTCAAGCAAGGTATACATAATTTGGATTCTTTAAAAAGGCTATAACAGCCTGGGAAGTTTTTTTTGGTTTTTTTTTTTTTTTTTGTGTGGAGCTCTTAAGTCTAATTATTAGAATTAGAAAGTTAGAGTGTGTATGTAACATCAAAGTTGTACATTAACAGTACATTCAGAGAGAAACAAGTTCTGAAACCAACTAAGGACTTTTCTAGGGCATGGCCAAACTCTACAGAGTTTTTCCAAGAGAAGAAAAACCTTGTGTGATTTGGAATATAGTCACAAGATCTCTTGGGAAACCAAGATGCTTAGACTTAGTTGGCTGTTTTTGCAGTGAAACAGGTTAGGAACATTCACATAAACTGCTGGGTTATTATTACAATAAGTATTATAATTTCTTAAACCATTACTATGTTTCTGGAGCTATTTTGTGATCATGCTTCTTTTCTTAGAAGAAGAAATGAGGCTTTTCAACATGAGCCAGAAGTTTCACAGAGTCAATAAATATACCTGTACACACACGTACAAAGAGTAAAATCAAGATTTTCTCTAAATCCGTAAGAATTTCAACTACTATGGTGCAACAGAAAAGTGGAACAAATTGCCTGAGAGAAACTTCGTAGGATCAGCCCTTTCTTCTCTGTTTCTAAAACTAAATATTTTTCAGCATTATGATAACATATGAGAACGGACCACTATTTGGTATGAATTAAGCTAATTTTTCAGTCACAAGCAATGGGCCATATTATTTACATTCTCTGAACTAACAAGACCAGTCTGCAACAATATAATTGTCCAGTTAAGTCATTTTCTTTTTTAACAACTCTTACCATTAACAGTGCTGTACCCACGAAAACATTAGATGTATCAAACACAAAATAAACTACATGTTAACAACCTCAGCAGGCATTGCCAAGTCCTGAAGTCAGCCAGGACAACGTGCTGCACGCTTTTAACGCAGAAAACAGCATTAGAGGGAGCGAGAAAGATGTTGCCTCTAACACTATGAATATTTGCTGGAGTTGCTTTTGTGGCACCATACTCCAACTCTCTACATGTCCCTAAGCTCCTCGGATGGGCCACAGGCTCCCTGCTGCACTTTCCTTGCCACCAGAGGAGCTCCTCCAGTGGGTCTACAACTCTTTCATACTGTCATAAATACATTTAATTGCATGTCATATGGGGTCAATAAATCTATGCATGATGGCTAACCACAACAATCTCCATCCCCAAAATCTTATGCAATGGTCTGCTTTTTAGGCTGTAAATGGAAGGCAAGCTGCCCTGCCATGCATCCCAGGCCGGTTCCCAGGAAGGCTGTTTTGCTTGGCAAAAGGAAATCCCGGTGTGTTTTCAGTAGGCTGCGTTACCTCACAGGGGTTCCAGCAGGCACACTGCAGAACTACAAAGAGGAATTACCCAAATATTGTGATAAAAAAAGCACAAGCAAACGCATAGTCAGGAAAAAGGAAGGTCACAAGCTCCCAGGCTGTGCTACAATGAGCCACAGGTAACTTTGTCATACAGACAGGTCCATAGAGCGAAGTACACTCATCTCCTCCTGTTTCCTAGTTCCCAGGGACAATATTAGCCCTGATGAGGCTTCCCACTACAGTGTTATTCCACTCAGGCCGTCTTTGTAGTTTGATGTGCGTACCGTCCCATGTGATGTTCAGAAAACCCTTGGTGTCAAACAGAAGTTCACTTTATGCTGTTTCGGAACTCCAGTTATGCCTTGACACAGAACAGCCGCTGCCTCTTGCAAGAAACTGCTTCCCACACAAGGAAGCACCATTAGAGATAATTAGTTAAGTCCTTTACACTAGTGGTTTCTTATTCTACTGAAACAAACTAACAACAAAACAAATAAATAAATAAATACTGTAGCAATGGACTTCTTAAGAGAATGTGGAAATTGCAGTTTATTCCATATATGATGGAATTTATAAACATGTTGAGGCTGTTTAGATTAGATTTGTGAACAAAATAGAACAGGTCATGGAATTTACTGTAATTATACTTCTCTTGAGGACTGCAGATCTGCACATATATTTTTACATTTAGAAATGCTCAAAAAATTTTTAAAAAGAAAATACAATTTACAGCAGTTCTGATCCACAGCATAAAACTGGACAAAAGAAGAAAGAGATTGTGTTTTCCTTAATGAACCTTTAGTTTTTATTCTGTCTGTATTTCCAAGAAAAAAGGAATCATTTCAGCTTCATGACAGTAAAGTATTGTCTTTTAGAGGAAGCTGAATGCTTAAGTGCCAATTACAGAAAATGAAAACTCTTCACAAAGAAATAGGTTGGGGTTGGTTTTTTGGTTTTTTTTTTTTTTTTTTCCCAAAGTGTAACACAGCAAAAACAGAGGTAGGCATCTCATATTCAAAGAACAGAATCTGGGACAAATACAGAAACCTGCTTTTTAGAAAATAAAATCTTCAATAAAAAACATTTGCTAGCCACCACCTGTGCCCCTCCCCCCATCTGCTTTACTTCTGTTGAAGAGTAAGTTTGTGTTGAAAAAGAACAAAAGAAGCTGTCTTTAGGAATCCTGGCAGTTCAATTAATTTCAATTGTATGGCTGACAGACCCCCACTAAGAGAGGAAAGCAGCTAACTAGTCTGCGCAAGCAAACTGGAACTCTAATTCTTTAGTAATGCGAGTTAGCAGTGTTGATAACATCCGCTGCGATGGTTTTGTCTTAGTCAACCTGATTTAGCTGTGAGATATTTTAGCTGGCTTTGTATTTTTGTGGCATATTTGTATTTCAATAAAGCCTTATTAACGGAGACTCTGCCAAGATCCTTCAGTCTCTTTTATGCATTCATGTGCTCATCAGCACTTTCTCTGCCAAACTATAAAACAGCAGAACAACAAAGTCACAATTTCCTGTTTTATTGCCATGTCGTCATATTTATCATACTAAAGACCACTTTAAAGGGTGGACATTTTAATTCTTTTGAACTGGGTTTAAATTAAGTGATCAAAACATTACACGTATTTCAGCTTTCCTTAAAAAACAACAGAGGATGTTTTCCTCCACAGTCCCAGAGACTTTATTTATTCTCCCACATCACTACAGCAGCCCCTCAGCACACATATGCACCGAACGAGGCAGACAACCCATATAACAGCTGTTAATCATGTTGAATAGCCCAACTGCCGGTTAGTTTGTTAATTCAGGGCACACTATTCCAAATGCAGTTGTATCTTCAAGACCTGGCCAGCATCGTGACGCTGCCGTAGTTCTAAATTGCTTTCCCTTTTCCTTTATAGATGTCCACTCCTGAGATAACTCCTCAGAGCCTGACAAACTCCTGCCAAGGGCTAAAAGGTTAGTTTTAAATAAACTGACAGCACGCCTACTACCTTGGTCCAGATGTAGTTTCTTTTACTTCTTGCTACACAGAGCTCAGGTTACATCTTGTGAGGAGTTTGTCAGTGCAAAAGAAAGCTGCAGTAAGGCCCAACCTGGTATTTCCTGAAAACAGCTGGGACATAAAATAATCCTGACCAGTCGAGCCAGAGATGAGTGACATTGAAGACTGCTGGGAATAAAAGCAAGAAGCTCTTTCGTACAACTTGAAAAATCCCTTTCTTTCAGATGCTCAGTCCTGCCACATTCTGGGTGGTGACTGAAGCAGAGAAATCTATGCACAAAGAGAGCAGGCACGGTTTGTGTTGCACCTTATTTCTTGGAAATGAAGAGGTTTTGATCTTTCTGTCTGGCTCAAGAGAGGGAGAAAGCAGGAATATCCTACACTATGGGTGAGATCTTTCTGTTCTACGTGGGCGAAAACCTTCTAGCTAGGCTTCACACAGTGAACCAGTCAGGACAAGATTTTTAACATGCTTTTTGTATATTGTACAGTGTATATATGTATATATCATAGAATCACAGAATCATAGGGTTGGAAGGGACCTCTGGAGATCATCTAGCCCAACCCCCCTGCCAGAGCAGGGTCACCTACAGCAGGTTGCACAGGAATGTGTCCAGGCAGGTTTGGAATGTCTCCAGAGTTGGAGACTCCACCACCTCTCTGGGCAGCCTGTTCCAGTGCTCTGCCACCCTCAAAGTAAAGAAGTTCCTCCTCATGTTTAGGTGGAACTTCCTACGCTCAAGTTTGTGCCCATTACCTCTTGTCCTGTCCCCGGGCACCACTGAAAAGAGCCTGGCCCCATCCTCCTGACACCCACCCTTTAAGTATTTATAAGTGTTGATAAGGTCCCCCCTCAGCTGTCTTTTTTCCAGGCTGAAGAGACCCAAATCCCTCAGCCTTTCTTTATAAGAGTGGTGTTCCAGTCCCCTAATCCTCTTGGTAGCTCTCTGCTGCACCGTCTCCAGCAGTTCCCTGTCCTTCTTGAACCGGGGAGCCCAGAACTGGACACAGGACTCCAGGTGTGGCCTCACCAAGGCAGAGTAGAGGGGGAGGATGACCTCCCTCGACCTGCTGGCCACACTCTTCTTGTTGCACCCCAGGATGCCATTGGCCTTCTTGGCCACAAGGGCACATTGCTGGCTCACGGTCATCCTGTTGTCCACCACAAGTCCCAGGTCTCTTTCCACTGAGCTGCTCTCCAGCAGGTCAGCCCCCAACCTGTACTGGCGCATGGGGTTATTCCTCCCCAGGTGCAGCACCCTACACTTGCCCTGGTTGAATTTCATAAGGTTCCTCTTTGCCCAGATCTCCAGCCTGTCCAGGTCTCTCTGTATGGCAGCACAGCCTTCTGGTGTGTCAGCCACCCCCCCAGCTTTGTGTCATCAGCGAACTTGCTAAGGGTGCACTCTATCCCCTCATCCAGGTCATTGATGAATATATTGAAGAGGACTGGACCCAGTACTGACCCCTGGGGAACACCACTCGTCACTGACCTCCAACTGGACCCTGTGCCCCTAATCACGACCCTCTGAGCTCTGTCTTTCAACCAGTTATCTACCCACCTTACTGTCCATTCATCAAGCCCACTCTTCCTAAGCTTCCCTATAAGGATGCTGTGGGAGACCGTGTCAAACGCCTTGCTTAAGTCAAGGTAGACCACATCTACTGCCCTCCCCTCATCTATCCATCCAGTCATGCCATAATAGAAGGCTATCAGATTACTCAGACATGATTTCCTCTTGGTGAATCCATGTTGAGTACTTCTGATAGCTTTCTTTTCCTCCACATGCCTTGAGATGACGCCCAGAAGAAGCTGTTCCATCATCTTTCCAGGGATGGAGGTGAGGCTGACTGGCCTGTAGTTCCCCGGCTCCTCCTTCTTGCCTTTTTTGAAGACTGGAGTGACGCTGGCTTTCCTCCAGTCCTCAGGCACCTCGCCTGTTCTCCAGGACCTTTCAAGGATGATGGAGAGCAACCCAGCAATGACTTCCACCAGCTCCCTCAGCACTCTCGGGTGCATCCCATCGGGGCCCATGGACTTGTGAATATCTAATTGATCTAATTGATCCCTCACTCGATCCTCCTCAACCCAAGGGAAGTCTTCTTCTTTCCCCGTTACTTCCCCCAATGCCTGGGACTGAATATAACGTGTATACTGTACAGTCACGGAGCTTTGTCAGCAGTGTGATATGTTTCTTCCCGGTGGGAAAATGTATTTTTTTGTATAGACATATCCTTCATTTGTTCATAGTATTTTCTATGGAATGTAACCAGTTTTGCCCATGTGGCTCAGATAGTTTATTCAAGTCAGCAGATCACCTTTGTTCTAAGATACTATAATGGTTATTTTATGTGTGTGCGCCTGTATACAACCACATGGATACAATTTATTTCAAGTAATACTCAACCAAGGAAAGTTGTGGTACAGAACAGGAATTCCTTTACCTGTAACAATACATGCCTTTCACTATAAACTGTTTCAGAAACTAGGCTGCGTGTGAATTGACTGAGGAGTAATTTCTTATTCTACATCTACAGAAATCATTCCTTCTTCTCGGTTTCAAAATAGTTTTTTCAATTCTGTGCTTTGACACCTTTCTGAGAATTTCTATTCAGTACAGTGACAGCTCAAATACTGTGTGCAATGAGAGGTGGAGATAGACCATTCTCAGAGACTGACATATAGAAAGAAGGAGCAGTGATTATGTATGCTTATATGATTTTTTTTTTCCTAGCTCACTCCACATTGTTTTCACACTACCTATTGTATTCTTTAATGATCAACAAGCTATTGCATACTTTTTAAAAATTTATTTATTTATTTATTTATTTTTATTATTGCCTTGGCACCACATTTAACAAATCTAAATGCCTAGAACTGAACAATTACAAAGAAAACTCCTCCTGGTCTAGAAGGTCTTACATCTCTCAGGGCTTCCTTTTCTTACGTGGGTTTGTTTCAAACAAGCAGCGTATTTATTTCTGGAGAAGGACACAGTGGTATTCATCCCCCAGAGGAGTAGAGAGGGTTTCCTTACAAGCAACTGTCTGCATGTGTGAGCAGACACCTCTGTAAGCCTTTGCTAGCCTGCATCCATGCAGGAAACAGATGCCTCTTAGAGAACACAATTAACATTCACCTGTCCTTTCCCTTCATAACAATTCATCTGCTCTTGAAACTGGAGTCAGACTTGATGTGACAGTCTATGTAAAGTTAGGGTCCACTGCTGAAGAAAGGACAAAAGGATCAAGCCAGGGAAAGGGAAATGTACATAGTCTGCTACATCTCCTATACATGCTATGGACCAGGCTAGCAGTTGAGATACTTTCATTAACTTTAGAGAACAAATAACATAGAGAAGTCATTAAGCAGTAAAGGAATTTAAGACTAAACAGAAGCTACTGCTTTATAACTTCCTATCTCCTTTTCCACTGCAGACAATCACATTATGTAATTGTTTTTATAAAAGAACTCTGACTCATTCTAAAATGAGTTTATTCGCTATTAGCATAGAAAAAGTAAAAGGTTCTTTACCCTCTGATGACAGGACACCTACCTATTTCCAGCCCGAGTTCATAGACCCCTTTGTGCAGCATTGCCCTTCAGTTTAACTATGTCTTCCTACTTCTGGTGATTCTCAAAACCTTGTAAAATTAAGTCAAATTATTTTGATCTCATCCCATGAGATGGGAATTCAGTTATTGTGTTCATAGTTGTAGCCTTTCTCTGAACCCATTCCTGTTGAGATTTATATCACAATTAAATAAAAGCAACCAGATATTTCAGAAGATTCTAGACCAGGTCTCACCATGCTTCCCTGTTTCACTACCTGTAGTAAAAACATTCCCCCTTCAGTTGCATTTGTCATTTCCATTGCACAGCAAATCCTCATGTCCATTCTGTGATCTGGTAGTTCAACGTAGGCCTTGCCTTTGTTACTTCCCGAGGATGTTCCCAGACTACAAGAACAAATTTTGCTATATGCAAGTTCTCCATGTATTTGAGCTTCCATTTAGTGGTTCTCACTCTGAAGCCTTTCCATGAGATGGGCAGGAATGAAATGAGTGTTTCTCATAAAGAAGCTCACAGAGCTTCACTGGTGAGAGGGAAGACAAGTTAGTTGTGTTTTTTGCGGTGGCAGATGCTTTGTGCTCAGAGACATAAACAGAGTTTGGGGATTAAACACACTATTGCCTCTGTAAAGAAGGACAAATTGTTCTGCCTAATGGCAAAAAAATATACTCAAGGTTTTGTTCCCCTGGGAAGCTCCTCTAAACCTGCCTTTCCATGAGAAGACTAGGGCTCTTTCCATACATCTATTAACTATCCCGGTGTATGGCAGAAGTTACAATGGGCACAAAATTAAATAAGATCAGACATTTATTTCCAACTTGATACTTGACTTTTCATTAGCTTAACTACACTGGAAGGTGAATTGAAATTATATGAGGCCCAGAATAGAATCGGAAGACGTGTTTTGTCTTGTTGCGGTTTAGCTATCAATAAAGATGCCACTGGCTAGACATAGTGCTTGAATTTAAGAGAAAATAGCTATCTGCCTTTTAGCATGCTTCCATACCAAAGGGAATAATTGGTTCTTTGAAATAGAAATTAGTTCTTCATTCACAGATCCCAGAAGGAAGCTCAAATTGGAAAAGTTGTGTAAAATAGATGAGTTTGGAGATACCATTTTGTACAACAGAATCAACCCATTTAATTAAAAGCTTGGTTGTCAGTCACTGTTTTCTTTCTAACTAAGGTTGTTCTGAGATTGAAGTGACACAGCACTAAAGATAGAGCAGTGCAAATAATGGTTTCTGTTTCAACTGCGAAATGAAGAAAGATCTTTTGAAATGGATAGAAGGTTTTACTTGATTGACTCACTGTTTTTTTATTATTTTTGGGTGTGTTTTTTACACTTTGAAATGAAAATCTGAAGAACTGTTCAAAACACATCAGAAGAAATTATTTCAGCTTGTCTAGGTAGAATGGGGTTCAGAACCTTGTGCTGAAACACAAGCTGAGAAGTCCACCAGAATTGCTTAAAAGTGTCTTTTGTACGTTACAAATCTGGCTCAAAGCTGTTGAATTTCCCAGAAGAGTTAAGAGGACTACCAGAAGCACTAAATAGGTGAAGACCCTTGTCCATGTGTTGCCATCTTCTCGCTCTGCTTGTGGCTTCCCTGCCCAAGTTTTGATAGAGATATTTCTCATTACAGGCTCAATCTTCACATGAAACACAGGCTTAGCTGACCTTTGGGGTCCCAACAGAGCACACACATCTCCTACACAGTCTGCTTTTCAGCTTCCATCATTCCTCTGCAGCCTGTGTCAGACAGACCCCCAAGCTACAGCCTTATTTGGATTTTCTTCTCTTCCTCTCTCTTTCCTTTCAGTTTGTCACAGGTTTTTTCCAGACCAGCTAGTGTCTAACTTGATTTCCATCTTCTTAGGCTTCTTTCCATGGGCAAGTAATAACCTTATACTCTTTTGGAAAGCCGCTAAATAGAGATGATTTTCTTTTAGGTCCTGCAGCCTACCAGCTTGAACTCTGAAAAATGCACATAATCACAAACCCTTTGCTTTCAAGGTTTCAACCATCACCCTCAACTCTTTATCCTGTTCTGAGACTCTCTTCTGCTAATTTGTATATGCAGACTTGTAAAAATATCTGAAAAAAGATTAAAAAAAAAAGAAAATATATTTTAAAATACATTTTGAAAGAAAAACATTAAATACTAAAAATATTAAAGCTTGCCTTTTACAGCTGGAGGACAAGAGTAGGGAATTCATTAGTGAAAGACTGATTTGTGCAATTAAATCTATAGTTCCTGGTATATACCACATAAAAAACCCACATAACAGAAACCACTGTAACTTAATTTACTCTCTTTAGCTTAATTATCTACTTCATTTCTTGTGGCCATATAAAAATGCTAATGTTTATCTTTTTTTAAAGCTCCTTGCAAGTTTTTAAATGGAATTTATATCACTATTTATGTCACTGTATGTATCTCAGTTATGTCATGCTTGAATTCTGAAAACTAGACTATCCTCACAAAGGAATGAATATAAGGATTTGTTTTACTTAATTCTACAACGCTTTGTTAACTGCTTGAGTGATGCCAAATGAAGCTGCTAAATCCTCACAGGCATCATTCAATCCTGTAATACCATCAACGTTCAAAAGAAAGCTGACAAATATGATTTTATCCACAGAACAGCAGTATTTGAGTAGGCAATGTAGACCCGCACATGTGAGATAAAGTGGGTTTGGGGTTGGTTTTTTGCCATGCTTTCACTTAGGGTGACTTTTTCACTAGCATAGCTAGCACGACTAGTCCTCAGTGTAGTATTTCTGTGGCTTTTTGCCCTATTCTTCTTACTCAGTCTCATGGTTATTGGATGTTTTCAGGTACAATTCTAGCTCTCAAGAGGTGGCTCTTTCTGTAAACAGATCTGAAGTACTGGAGTTATATGGAGACAGCAACCATCAGCCATTGTCACCAACACCGAAATCCATAGCTTTGATTTTATACCGCCCACTTGTCTCTTCTACTTGCTCCTGGTCGTTGCTTACCTAGGGGTTCCTGGCACTGTGGCAGGAGGTAGAAGGTCCTTGGCCCACCAGTTCAGGTGCCTGTGAGTGATGCTGCACAGGCAGATGTGCAGCACTGCAGCCTTCACAGTGCGAATGCGGACACCTTACTGTTTGCTAAGACAATCTGGCACAACTTAGAGTCTAGTGTTGGGTAAGTTTCAGTAGCCAGGTGCTGTAGTCAGCAGCCATGATGGAGCCAACCACATGTGCCAACGCCACAGGACAGCTGTGCAATTCCAGTTTTGCCTCACTGAAGTATTGCTGCTTTTTCATGTCCAGCTTACTTCTTGAGCCAGTATCTTTTCGTAGCATTTCTGTTCTTCCCATGCTTGTTTAGAAAGAGAATTTGCTGTTTGATGCTGTATGAAGTAAAGGAGGGAGAGAGAGAGAGTGATAGTTTCCTGAAGGGCAGAAAAAATAACCATCAGCAAAGATTTCACCCAGGGAGTGAGCATTGGCAAATTCTTGTTTCTAGAAGGCTCGATGGAATAACGCCTAAATCTACTGCCTTTAACAGTAAAAGAAACTGTTAAAGGATGGCAATACCTTAGAATGATAAATATATTGACTGCCTGAAACTAAATTGGGTGGAGTCAGTATCTGCTAATGATTATATCTAGGATTTATGGAAAGCCCTGAAGACCAAAATCCTGTTTCAGGCTATAACCTAATAAAACCAAGGCAAGTGGTAATGGAAAACATTACTTGAATGCTAGGAAAATAATACTTGAATGAAGTATCTATTCTTTCTGTTAGCACTGCATTTGAGAAACATTATTCACTGTACTAGAGCAATAGTTTCTGACTCAATCTTACCATAATATTACAGCAATTTTTTTCCATTGTAGAAGGAACTAAAAGTATGAGAACCCCCATGTATACTTCTCAGTTTCAAAATTAAAAACATACTTTGAACATTCTGCAAGAGAAAATAGCTAACTGCACAGAGATATTTACTCCCAGATTCTCAGGCTGTTTGTCTCTCACGTATTTTATAATTTGCTCCTGTGGTACTTGATGTTTTACTGTGACCGGCACTGAGGTGAAGAGTGGCTGGCTGATTAGAAGAGTACATTTATACTGTCTGTTACAGGTGGCCTTCTCATTACTCTTGGGATCGGGTTTGACTGTCTTTATCCCCAGGCTGCAAGTATATATTTCAGAATCACAAACAATGTGCCCTCCAGAAACTCCACATGGTATGTTATTTGCTAGGCAACCATGTAAATGACATACCAGATTTGGAGGCCTGCCTTCCAAAGTGGCATAGACTTGGTTTAATTGCTTCATTTTGAATTAGTTTAGTGCCTTATATCTTCAAAAGAAAGATCCAATATTAGTAATCAATTCTTGGGCGATGTGGGGGGGAAAAAAGTGGATTCCTTAGTACAGATGGAGAACTAAGGCAGAATATTAAGTAGTTGTTGTGGTTTAACCCCAGCCAGCAGCTAGGACCATGTAGCTGCTCTCTCAATTCTCCCCCCCTTTCCTCAGAAGGGTAGGGAGAAAAGGGTGAACAGGAGAGGAATGGCGGAAAACCCCCCCCAAACTCGTGCATTGGGAGATAGACAGTTTAATAGGTAGAGCAAAAGCCACACACGCAAGCAAAGCAAAACAAGTAATTCATTCAGTACTTCCCATTGGCAGGCAGGTATTCAGCCATCTCCAAGAAAGCAGGGCTTCGTCACGCATAATGGTTACTTGGGAAGACAAAACGACATAATTCTGAACGTCCTCCCCTTCCTTCTTTTTCGCCTAGCTTTATAAACTGAGCATGATGATACGGTATGGAATATCCTTTTGGTCCATTGGGGTCAGCTGTCCCGGCTGTGTTGCCTCCCAGGTTTTCGTGCACTCCCTGCCTGCTCGCTGGCAGGGCGGTGTGAGGAGCAGAAAAGGCCTTGACTGCTTAGCAACAACCAAAATGACCAGTGCTCTATTAACACCATTCTCACCCCAGTTCCAAAATACAGCACTATACCAGCTGCTAGTAAGAAAGTCAACTCTGTCCCATCTGAAAACATGACAGTAGTAAATAATTAAATACTGCCTATAGGCAGAAAAGCAGAAGATTTCTATATAAGGTCCAGCTGGACACTGGCTAGTGAATATTAAAAGATATATCAGTGTGATATCCAAGAGGACGGATAGCCTGTGCACACATACATTTCTAAGTAGCCTGTAATTAGTATTCAGAGGTCTCAAAAAGACCCTACAAATTGTCAAGGACACACTTTCAAGAAGATAAAAGTCAGTAAAAGAACTGGAATTCATAAGTCCCTAATCCCAAGACGCTTCTGATACTGCATGCATTCATAATTGTTTGTTCACATTAATGTCCTGTATTTGCATAGCAAGAGCAAAAATAATTAATTTTTGAAACACAGATTTCAAGCATATGTCAACACGTCATACTAAGACTGCTTTGGCAGTGCGGTCCTGATGAGACTTTGGTTTGACTTTAATGTCAAGAGGAGTAATTCAATTTGCAGTCAGAAAGACCTGGAACTCTATTTTGCTCCCTGGCCTGCAGCCAGGTCATGCTGGGTTGCGATCTCATAAACTAAGAAGAGTCAGCACGGATCAGAATTTGAGAAAATGAACATTCAATGATTTAGAAGCGATGCTCCTCATTTCAAACCAGCAATGCCCCAAGATGGCACTGAGGGCTCTGTTCCACGATGAAGCCATCATTCAAACTGAATATAAACATGACGCTTTGACAACTTGTATTTATTAAAGATCCAGGCCACTTTTCAGTGTCCTGGACTTGCAGTCCTAGTCAATTCTCCAAGATGACCTCTGTGTGTTCCTGGTATGCTGACCAACGTGCCGGCTGTGCCTAACACATTTTCTGCACAACTTTTGCTGCTGTACAAATCGTAGCAAGCAGTGGTAGATACAGCCACATCTTTACTGTTGGATGTAAGTTGAAGCACACAGATGTTTTGATTGCTGATGAGGTCAGGAATAATCTTAGCAGTTGTCACAAAAAATCATAGATATAAATAAAACTGAACATTTTTTTTTAGGCAGAGTGAGCGGTCATCTCTACATAGTTCACAACACATATAATACTTATATTCCTCAGGACCTTCTAGAATAAGCAGTACAACTGTGGCACAAAACTGAGTATCTGGGAACCATATTAATTATATCCAACAAGAAACTGAGAATGATGATAAAGAAAAATAAGTAAGTGACTGTCTTCCGACATCAACATGCTTTTGAGAAACAATGGTAAGTAACAAGTGATAGGATGAGAGGAAATGGCCTCAAGTTGCACTAGGGGAGCTTTAGATTGGAAATTTAGGACAAATTTCTTCACTGAAAGGGTTATCAAGCACTGGAGAAGGCTGCCAGGGAAGTGGTTGTGTCACCATCCCTGGAGGTATTCAAAAGACATGTAGATGTGGTGCTTAGGGACATGGTTTAGTGGGACTTGGCAGTGTTAATGGTTGGACTCAATGATCCTAAAGGCCTTTTCCAATCTACATGATTCTACATTGGTTTCTGTGATGCCGGGTTCTCCAAGGGTAGCAGAACAAGTTGCAGTTGATTTGGCCCACAAGGGTAAGCACAATCTAGGTGCAGCACCAAGGAATTTAGTCCCAGTCTGTTTGGCTTTTCTTACAGCTGAGCTGCATGCATTTCTCCCACTGAAAGATAAACGACCTAAACAGGGATGATTGCTGTACCAATATCTCTACCAACATCTCACTCCATAAGTAGTTCTGTGAAATAATTGAAGCAGAGCTTGGACTAAGTTAAAGAACTAGAATAAGCTTATCCTAACTTGTATATCCCTTAATATTTTGTGTTCCATTAGTTCAGCTGATCAATATTATAGATCTGCATCTCAGAGTTTATATTACATGTCTTCTGGTGCCTTGGACCCAAGTAAGTACGAAGGGATATTTTTAACTCCTAAACCCAGCATCATAACTCGAGTCACATATTTTATATTATGATTTTATGAAATAGAATTATTGCCTGCAGATGTTAATTCCCAAAGAGAACACAGTCCTCTTTGCTGCGGTGTTGTTCAGAACAGGTTATTATATATAGTTGTGTAGCTAAACTATACTCACTACCATTGAGGAGGGAAAAAAGCCTCAAACCAATGGGAAATATGACAAGGGAAAATTCTAGGAAAGCAGTTTAATTTTTAACATATAGTCATCTTCAGCTCTTGGGAAAAAAAAGGCACCACAAACTAACGTATGAAGAAAAAAGCAAGACTAAAAATAATAACAAGCTACACAATAGAATAAACATTTGC
The DNA here is from genome assembly GCF_028500815.1 of Rissa tridactyla. Taxonomy (NCBI): domain Eukaryota; kingdom Metazoa; phylum Chordata; class Aves; order Charadriiformes; family Laridae; genus Rissa; species Rissa tridactyla. The sequence goes on from NC_071466.1 coordinate 94,185,485, forward strand.
AGGAAAAGGACCCATTAAGGATGTGTTAGAAGCCTGATAACTTTGAGAGCATTTAAACTAGACAAGGAAAAAGAGCTAGTATTGTCATGTAAGTGTCAGACACATCTTAAAAAAAAAAGAAGCATAAGATTACAACATAAATCTTTTTCATTTTAAGGTGATGTGTATAAATACATCTCAGGCATTGATAAAAATAAATAAATATATGTATATCATATGCACTAAAAATTCCAGTGAAGTGAATGGGAATTTGGAAGAAATTGTATAGATATACTCTGTAGAAGGTATAAAGAACAGGGTCTCTGTGCAAAAACATACTGGGAGATTACTGATCTTCTCTAGTTATCTTTTCTTAAATGATCTATTTGTATCATTCTTCTTCAGACAGAAATTCTCACTTATGCAGGAAAAGCAAGAGAGAGAAAAATTGTTCACCTGAGCATTTTTTCCTGGGTCAGGTCTTGCATTATTTTCTTTAGAATATAAACTGGAAAGAAACAGAAGATGCATTTTCCACATTTTTTTTTTTCCCTACCACAGCTACAATGGGTTCCTTTACAAATGGTGTAAGTATCCAAGCAAGCCTGATGTTTGCTCCCACTTTCCCCCCTTTTCACACCTTGGTCTCTAGGTCCCTTCAGCCCATGACCCCCAGAGTGCAACTGCACCTCCTTCCCAATCAAGCACTGCTTTCTTATAAAAGAATTTATCATAAGCTGCTCTCAGTCAGCAAACACCTTGCAGACCCAAAGAATGCTAATTTCTTGGGAATATTAAGAATTTGCTGGTGAAAGAGGATTAAAGTAGCAACTACCTCTAATATGAATAATGGGAGTCATCATGACTGAAAACTGGTAACTGAAATGATTTCACAGCTGAAAACAGCAACTGAAAACGGATCTGAGCGTACAGCAGAGACTAGGAATACTTTCACTGATGCAAGATCAAACACATTTGGCATTAACACACACCTTCGTATTACAGAGTAATGGCATGCACAGCATTCAGGTATGGACTGGACATGCAGAATTGCACTAAAGGTACACCGTTCTCAATGAATGACCGGCAGGCAAAAGCCTGATTGAGGAGCAAATCAGGCAAATCTTACCAGGGAACCCCCGAGAAAGATAAAGATTTTTTTTTTTTCATGAAGGTTATGTAAATATGTTGAGCTATTGCTCCCTGTTGAGCTATTACTCCCTATATAATTGGCTTAAGGCAATTACGATCCAACACGAAACCTAATCTGCATGTAGACTCAATTCAACAATCCAAAATCATGTTCAACAACATTGGTTAATGCATACAGTACCACTGAAAATCACTGAGAAATGATCGCACAACTTACATTGTACAATGGTATCATACATATGTGCAAGAAAGTGCTTTAATTGCAAAATAACTTACAATACACTACTTGAATATTTAGAATTTTATTTTTTTTTAGGGGAGACAAGTGGGGGAAAAAGTAATTTTAAAAAAAGATTTCCTGAGTGGCTTTGTGGGCCGCCTTTGCAGAAAAGACTCCATGACATACTGGAGAAAACTGTGTTCACCAATAGCAGACCATAACCTTTTATCTTCTTGCAACTTTAATACTATTTACAATGTCATGGAGGATGTTGCTGTCTTTACTAAAAGGTTGAGGATTAAGACTTATACACTTGGAAAGACCCATAAATTGTGTCAATCTTCAAGACAGTCTCACTTTTTTAAAGTTAGCATTCACTTTCTGTTCTTGGGTGTATATATACATATATAATTCAGTTCTTCCCCCCAATATTTTGAGGTTTTAATTTTTATCAGTAAATTATTTGTTAGTAAATTATATTAAAGCACTAGAAATACCTTGGAGATAGAAAATGCTGTCATGAAAATTTGACCTTATTTTTATGATAACGAAATGCCACAAATAGCTTTAGTTTCAGCAGTCCTTCTTTAGCAATCTATGTTCAGAAGTCCTGGTGAGCACAAGAAAATCTGTTGAACTTCTGTTATCTATCTGAAACAACTCAAACTAAAGAGTCTAGCTCATTTAAGAAAAAGTGGATGCTTTAAACTTTCAAACTGCATGCCTTATTGGAACTATTTATTTATTGAGCTCTTCACACAGTTTAGATGCTTTCCAAAGGAACTTCCATTCAAAACTGTTTAAGGTTTAAACCAAGCCATGGTGCAAAAGCCTAATGATCAGAGTGGCGGGAAACAGGAGACGGTATGATCGATTACTCGAAGTTAGCAGTGTCCATAGCTGCAGCAAGACACATCCCTACAGCTCAGTGAAAGGGAAAGAAAACCAAAGGGACAAAGGAGAGGGGGAGTTATTTTTGCTTTCTTTTTTATACCATTTGTTATTTAAAAGACATCTATCATGCCTCTTCTCATTCATCTCTTCTATGAAATACATGGCTTCAATCTCTTCAGACTCTTCACTCCCTCTGAAAGTTCAACCACCTCTGCAATTATTTGCTCTTCTTTTTTTGTTGTATTCTTTTCTGATAAGTTAACAAGAACAATTACAAAGAACTGTTGGATCACTAACTCAGTGCTAGAGAAGCAATCATTATCGTTATTTATAAATAAATTAATATGCCTGTATACATGTGTGGGAACATATCACTAATATAATATATTTTGGTTTAATTTCCATTGAATTCTCAATATCGTCTTTTTATGTGAAAAGAGGCAGTCGGACCCAGTGATTCAGGAGCAGGGTTCCAGACCACAGTCTTTTATGTCAGTATGGAAAATAGGAGACAAAGGCAGTGATATAACTTGGAGCTTTGTGTTTATGTGCAGGAACTATGCAGGAAGCCATTGTGACGTTGGAATAAACAGCTATGAAATATCAAGTATATCCCTGTCTTTCACTGTGCAACTACAGCATGAAATCTGTGTGCTTGCTCTTTGCCACTTACTGCCCATAATGGCATAAAAGACTTCGAGCTGGAACATCCCTCTAGGGTCACCCTTGCATCTTACATGAACTTAAATCTCGTGACCTCTTACAGGGTCTGTATCTGTCACCCCCCTTCCTATAGCATATGCTTGAAATTCTGTGACTTCGTTTGCTCCTCTTCAGTTTTTAGGCACGCTGCCAGCTAGGAATCTTTGGTGGTGCATGTAAAAAGCTGCAATACCAATACTTTACCCGAGGAATACCTCTTTGCCTGTCAGCATTTTCCAGCATGCAAAGAAGTAAAACAAAGGGGTTCTCCTATTTGAACATTTCCTAAGGCGATAACAAGTACTGAAAATGAAGAAATTCCCCACATTCGCTTCACCTTTGGAAACATTAAAAATTGATTAGGAAAAGTAATTTTTAATATCAGCTGTAAAGAAATCATACTGGGCCGCACCACTCCTGATTTCTGAGATTTTTTTCTCCTAGTGCAGGTGTCTGTGAGGTTATTTCACTATCTCACATTACAAATACGCCCAGGGGATGAAAAGAGTGGGCACACATGATCTTAGACTGGGTGAATTAGAGAAATGGGAACATTCAGAACAGCCACACTTCGTAGCATCCTATAGCAATAAGGTTCCCAAAATATCATAGTGGGATATTCATCTGTAGAAACCAGTAAGTCTGGAGTGCAAAGCTATGGTGAAACTGAGCAAACAGATCACACCGGGACTGAGAATATGCCAGATGTCATTAGAGCAACTGTCAGAATGCCCATCTCTAAATATGAATAAACTACTAATAATAATTTATAAGTTAATTACAGGAATAATTATAAGCAGGTAGATTAAATAAGAGATGAGCTAGCAGGAAGATCTGTAAATCAGTTTCCTTAGGAGACGGCAAATGAACTGAGACAGATAGTCATTTTATTGTCAAAGCACGCTGTGATAAAGACAATACAGATCAGCCTTTCATAAAATTCCTCATGAGAATCCCAAAGAATACAGCTTTTGAAAGAATTTATACAGCCTCCCAGCACAGACACCATATCCCACATGTGAAGAACAAAACCTAATTTTCCTCGGACTAATATTGATAAAAGTTACAGCTATTTGAAAGAATCCTGCTGCTGAAAAGAGTTTGGACAAGGCAATTTTTGCTATTACGGGCAAAGCATGATTCTTTTCTGTTTGACTTTTGAAAACGCTTTGCAAAGCTCAAAAATGAGGTGTTTGTTGGATGCGTATCTAAATGTTAATCCTGTGAAAGAGATCCACAAAGGAACTTCTATTTCTATACTTTTCCTTCAGGAGTAAATTGCCTTCTTACCCAGTATTTCTCATAATCCAAAGCTGTAAAGGGAGATTAAAGCCTCTCCTGCTGATTTGTGCGTATACGTAGCTATCAATAATTGCACCATTGATCCCTTTCATCTGTCTAAATTTACTTATACCTATCTGAATATATCCACACAGTTTCCTTTAAAAACTGCTGTAGTCCACCCCCGCTTCATGCATTCTTTTAGGCATTCACATGCAAGCCTAGTTTTGTGTGAGTCTGAGTATGCAAATATATTAATTTGCCTTAGATTTCAGTCATAAATATGCCAGGCAAGAGTCCTAAATATCTCAGGCAATTAATACCACTGTTCAAAGCTAGGCCTTCCTCATAGCAGGGTCAGCGAGAGCTGTTTGTTAAGTATCCAGGTGGATTTTGAACACCTCCAGTGGTGGAGACTCCTTGACCTCTCAGGGCATCCAGTGTTTGACTGTCCTCTTAGGAAAAAGATTTTTTTCTTATGTTCAGACAGAACTTCCCGTATTTCACTTGGTACCCATTGCCCCTTGAGCTGTCTCTGGGAATCCACTGAGAAGAGTCTGGCTCTGTCACATTTACTCCTCCCATGGGGTATTTATACACATTGATAAGACCTCCCTGAGCCTTCTCTTCTCCAAGCTGAGCTGTCCCAGGTCTCTCAGCCTCTCCTCATATGGGAGGTGCTCCAGTCCCTTAGTCATCTTTGTGGCACTTTGCTGGACTCCAGTATGTTTACGTGTCTCACACACTGGGGGGGCCAGCACCGGACCTAGCACCCCAGATGTGTCTCAACATGGCTGAGTACAGAGAATGATCACCTCTCTTGTCCTGCTGGTGCTGCTCTGCCTAATGCAGCACAAGGTGCTGTTGCCCATCTTTGCCATTAGGTCACATTGTTGGTTTACGTCCAACTTGGTGTCCACAAGGACTGTCAGGGCCTTTTCTGTAGAGTTACTTCCCAGCTGGTCAGCCCTGCCACCTGTACGGGTGTGTGGGGCTATTCCTTCCCAGGTGCAGGACTTGGCACTTCCCTTTGTTGATCTTCGTGAGGTTCCTGTCCACTTCTTCAGTCTGCCTAGGTCCTTCTGAATGGCAGCACACTTGTGTGGTGCGTCGACCACTCCTCCCAGTTTTGTATCACGTGCAAACTTGCTGAGCAGGCACTCTGTTCATTCTGTCAAGTCATTGCTGCAGAGGTCATCTTATCTTGATCTGGGCCTATAAAGCTAGGTGGCCTGTTCCGTGTTATTCTTTATGAACCAGATCCACAGGATGCAAAGCCTGGGTGTAAATATAATCACAAACTACCCACCTGCCCCTGAGAAAATATTTCTTGCATGAAATACAAAAATCTCCTCAACAACTCTGCATTTGATTTGAATTTGAAACGAAGATTTGACAACTGAGTTTGCAGAGCATCTTTTCAAATGATGCACTATTTTCCCACAAATGTACAGTCTGGATTGGGAAAAAAAAAGGCAACATTTTAAAATTTGAGGCCCTGATGATAGGTATTTAGCATCATATTAAAGTCTTTAATTAAGCTAATGGATTCTTAGTTGTGTTGAACATCTCCTGTCCCCTGTGAAGGCTGGAAAGATTAAGACCAGGCTGCTTACTAAGATACGGAAATATGAAGATAAGTGTCAGTCTTAAGAATTTTTGATATTATAAAATAGAGCTCTGATTAATATTAAAATGATGTGATGTTCCCAACTTTAGCCGAGTTTAGCTGAAGGCTGCCAAAAACAGCAGTGGAAAGGGGATGAACTTCCTACACTGTACATCTCAATGAGACATGAGCTTCAAAGACTGTGTAGGCAACTCAAAATCTAATGCAATTAAAGTTAATCAGTTTATGGTCCCTTTGACCGTGTACAAGAAAATGTAGATTTTTTTCCTCCTTTATTAATGCTACATTTAGAGTTCTACCTTTGAAATTCTCAGAAGGGAAAAAAGTGAGCGTATAGAGCTTACCTACTTGACAAATATTGCGTATTTTGCAAAACATATTTTTAATGTGACATTTTTTCAGTGCAATGAGAGAAAGATGCTTCTATGAAATACTAAATTTCTTATTTGCTGCCTGTCACATTTTTATCATCAATACAGCTTGCTGAGTAGCTAACTAAATGGTAACAAAAAGCAAAATTTCTGATTTTCTTCATTATGTGTTTCTGGGCAAATTGTAGGGTGCTTTATCTTATCTGAGCATTTGCCTTCAGCCCTAAATGGAGCTCCCCACTTTTTTGCATAGTTCCTGTATTCCTGAGATAGTTTCTTAGAATCACTAGGCCACTAGTGTCCTTTTACCACTACTGAAATAATTAGTCTTTATTATTAATAATAATTATTACTATTATAACTACTAGTTACATGTAAGGGAAAACTCAAATCTGTTTTTTCAAATAATGGCTATGAATATATTAAGAGAAAAGTCTTCAAAGAGATGTAACTGCAATCTGGTAATTATTATTACTGTTCTCCCACATACAACTCATTCTTACAAGGATTTATTTTGTATGAAAGAAGAGTTTCAAAATTTAAATAAAAATAGGCTTCAGCTTCTGAACGAACTTCTGTTTCATGTTTTGCAGGTGAATATGTGAAGTTTTCTATACTTATAAAGGGAAAATCTGTCGTTAGCTTCATATCATATCCTTAGAATCATGCATCATAAAAAATTAAGACTTCTTTCCATTCTGCTGGAAAAACAAAATACATTTACAAAATGGATAGGACAGCATGTTGAGCACCAGATACAGTGGAAAAAAAAATTAGATCAATGCTTTCAAAGCCAGCGTGTTGGCTTTCAACTTCCAATATTTCTGTGAAGAAATTTAAGTTACTTGGTGTAATGTCAACTCAAAAGATCATGAAACATGTTAGAAAAAGTGCATTTAAAAATTCATATTTCCTGCAATTTATATGGATCTCAAATCTAGAATCTTTTGGTCTTGAAAATTAATTTCCACATTAATAAGTAATTATAAAGATGAATAAGCTTGTAACCAATCACAGAAATGTCTCGCTAGTGATATTCAACTTTGAGGACTTATTCACACATTGTCAGTGTTTTCATTCATGCAAGCGTGATCACAGGAAACGATGAAAGAGCAGTTTTAGTAATTTCTTGGTGACTGTCAAAACTGCAAGTCCAAATCCATGTCTGGCAGGGTGAATGCAACTCTTCAGAAGCTAACAGAATGGAACCCAATTATGTCAGGCTGAATTTGGTCCGGAGACCAAACTGTTAACTCCACATACAAGCACCCTTCTCTTTCAGGTTGGGCAGAGCTATGCGGGACATTTATGTCCTTACGGAGAAGTGACAATCATCTCTAGCAGATTTACTCCTAACTTTGATCCCTTTTAAAAATTTTCTTCAAGTACCATAATCATGAACATGTGAATTCATACTCTGTCTCCCCACATACATCCCCAAGCTGAAGTCTTGAAATGTTTTCAAAGTCATTGTAGTAAACACAGTGCTAGATAATTTATAGAATATCTCTTTCAAGGAGAACAAGAACTTTTCTTTAAGTATGTGTTGTGTACTGTGCTATGTTCTCAGTTAGGAAAATATTACCATCCTCTTTACAGCCCTCATTAACTGTTACAGGATTATTTTTGCATGATTTTTCCTACTGTTAATTTACTAAGACCAGAATCAGATATTAAAGACAAATTCATAAAATCCTGAATACACAAAGTGCACTTTAATTTGCAGTAGTGACATCATTGTAGATAACTTAGTTTCTGTTGAAGATGAGCAATGCTTCTTGAGAATATTGCAACAATGATTAGCTGGAACTGGTTCTGTTCTCTGCTGCAAGAGCTTCAAAACTGAGATTCTTTCAGACTGATGAAACAGAGAGAAAAGGAAACTACAAAGGATATGAAATATTGTTATCAGCAGAAGAAGGCATAAATATCGTAGAAACTCATTTTACATTATTTTACGGCATTTCTTAGGGATCTTGATTTTGGTGTGTTCCGTTGCTTTACTCATCTACTTGCAAGCACTCAATCCAATTAAAACCATAAATTCATGGATTAATATTCCTTAATATTCTAGCCCAGGCATATTAACATCTTAATCACTTTCTTAGAGCAGAACCACCCAGCTCATGCCCCCATTAAAGATGTGGATTAAGGAAACATTCCCATCTGCAGTGAGAACAGTTTAGTTCAGGAACTTGTCATAAATAGCATCGGTTTCTTTCTAATGAAAATGATGTTCACTTAGTCTCTTATATGTCCACATATTAAATTAACTTATCTTCTAGGATATTTGAATAAATAATGAAGAAACTTTTTTCTTAACAGCAATGCTGGCTGTATTCCTCCTCTACCATACTGCAAAACCAAACAATAAACCAACAAAATATCCAAAAGGAAATTAATAGAAAAAGTGTGTCTAGCTCTTTTTCTGTTAACAATTTGTCATGGGCTTCAGCTTTCCTGTCCACAGAACAACTGTGACTAACAAGCTCTCCTCCCACAATGGGATCAAATGGTGGCAGCATGGCAACACTGACAATTAATGCTAATTGGAATAATTGCATTTAAAGGAAATCAGTTGTGTGTCAGAGCAAGGACATGCTGTGGCAGAGAGAAGGGTACAACCTAAAAGTACATATAAACATACTTATGCTGGCAACGAACTACACTTGTACCAGGATATTTCCTCGATATCCTAAATCTGTTTAATCAACTAATTGTTACCATTATTTTCTATTAGAAATATCAACTTTATCATATTTAGTTTCCAAATGAAGAAAACATAAAGATTCAGTAAGCCCTTTTCCCATCTCTCCCAACCTGCTCTTGGCCCTCACACTTCCAGCCAGCTCATTCACTGCATTCCTTAACATTCTTGTGGACTCAGAGAGACCACGCAACTAGCTGAGTTTTAAAAATTACATATGCTCTCTACTGAGATGCCTTACTTTTATTGACAAAGGCTGTTGGAGAATGACCAGAAAGTGTGAGAGTGAAAAGCTATACTTTCACTCCACTGGGGCAATCGAAGTCGTGTGTGCCCCAAGTACATCAGACCTTCCTTGAGGCTTCGCAGCAGCTTGGGCTGCACTCAATTTTTCTAGGGCAGATACGAAAGTAGGAGCAAAGGCTCTTGGTGCCACTGAAGAAGAGACGAAGAAAAACAGATGAAAGGTGATGCTTGTTCCTCTGGTTGATAGTGGGAGGGGTGGGGGAAACAACGACTGGTTAGATGGGATCGATCCATCCCCATCTATCCCTCCTCGCAGTGATACCAGCCACTTGGCACCCTGGTGCTTTTCTGTGTGGCATCGAGAGCAATGAAGTGGACTCTCTTGCAAGCACAGTGCAGGGAAGGGTCATTAATCACTTTGCCGCCTCTGTCTAGCGCAGCTCAATGTTACTTGAAGGTTGTTCATGGAATGAAGTGCTACTGGTCCTCACCCAGGCCAAAATGAATAATCTCATGGTATAACAAACTAATTTGAAACATTAAAGGTTCCTCCGTGCCTTCATTTTAATCTCTGTATTTGAAAACACGTCATATTTTCAAAAAACATGAATGTCTGCCAAGAAAAAGAAATGGCGGGGGCTTTAATTCTTCCCCCACAAAACACACAGGATAAAGCCATGCGTCCAACACATTCATTCACATTCACAGGCGCACTTGAAAACACAGGAAAGCCATTTCCCCAGTAAACTCTCCTAACAACTATACCCATAGATAAGCAGTCTGACTGATGAGCGCAGGATTTGGGCCTGCATATAAGCTCCTCTAAGTAATCTGCATTCTTTTTCTAATTAATAAAATATATATTGATTAGCTCATAGGATTTCATGTTTCATATGTCTAATTACAAACGGATATTAAATGTTAATATAGAAAATTATATTCGTATATTTTAATCAAGATTGAACAAAGCTATTAATTATGATTTGAGTGGTTTTAAGTGCCGTTGAATCATATGTGATTCAGTTGTTTGCCCCCCTGCTAAAGCAATGGGATTTTTAGCAAGGCACTAAGGATTTCTTACTGACAGCGCACTGTGCTTTTCACCCACTCACTCTACGTTCTTCTGTCTTCTCAATCTGAGACTAAAAATTTCTCATGCATTAAATATGAAGGTCACTGATTAGTTTTAATTCATTGATCACTACATAATGTAATTCGCTAACTGTTTCTGTTATGGGAAAAAAGGCTCAAAGCCTCTATAAGCCCGATGGCGAACTCCAACATCCCACAATACTTCCTGATGTCTCTACAAATGTTAGACTCGGTTTGTCAAACTGCTGGATGATCAATGGAAATTTAAAACAGAGGAAATTTCTAGCTTTTCAGCTCAAATAAGCACAAGTATTCTCCATGTTCAGGCACTACTGTCATCATTTT